>NC_057804.1:128481123-128781123 GCF_018294505.1 Triticum aestivum | reverse complement strand
GCAATCTGTAACTAACGCACACTTATGGAACTCTAAAAATCCTACCAAAATAGGAAGTCCTGGAAAATTTGCCTATTGATCAGAAGCAAAAATAATCAACGCAAAAGCACGTTTCTGTGATTTAACAAAACTAATTTTGTGCGCGAAAGTTTCTGTTTTTCAGCAGAATCAAATCAACTATCATCATAGGTTATCCTATAGGTTCTACTTGGCACAAACACTAATTAAAACATAAAAATACCTATTAAACAGAGATTAGATGCAAAATTTATTACTAAACAGAAACAAAAACAAAAAACACAAATAAAATTGGGTTGCCTCCCAACTGCCGCTATCCTTTAACGCCCCTAGCTAGGCATAAAAGCGAAGATAGATCTAAGTAGTGCCATCTTTGGCACTAAATTCATAAGTAGCTAGCATGATAGATTCATAAGGTAATTTGACTTTGTTTCTTGGAAAGTGCTCCATGTCTTTCTTTAATGGAAATTAAAATCTAATATTCCCTTCCTTCATATCAATAATCGCGCCAATCGTTCTAAGGAAAGGTCTACCAAGAATAATAGGGCAAGAAAGATTGCAATCTATATCAAGAACGATAAAATCTACGGGCACCAAATTTCTATTTGCGACAATGAGGACATCATTGATCCTTCCCATTGGCTTTTTAATGGTGGAATCCGCAAGGTGCAAATTTAAAGAGCAATCATCAAGATCATGAAACCTAGAATATCACATAAAGTTTTCGGAATCGTGGAAGCACTAGCACCCAAATCACACAAAGCAAAACACTCATGATCTTTAATTTTAATCTTTATAGTAGGCTCCCACTCATCATTAAGTTTTCTAGGTATAGAAACTTCCAAATTAAGTTTTTCATCATAAGATTGCATCAAGACATCAACGATATGTTTGGTAAAAGCTTTATTTTGACTATAAGCATGAGGAGAATTAACAACGGATTGCAACAAGGAAATACAACCTTCTAAAGAACAATTATCATAATCAAATTACTTGAAATCCGAGATAGTGGGTTCAATGCTATTTAAAGTCATGACATCTCCAATCCCACTTTTACCAAAGTTAGCATCAAGATCTAAAAACTACGAATTCTTGGGACGCCTTCTAACTAAAGTTGACTCATCTCCAGTCCCATTATTATCAAGATTCATATTGCAAAACAAATATCTAATAGGAGATACATCAATCTTCATCATTATTTTCATTGAAACTAGAAGAACACGCCTTTACAAAGCAATCTTTCTTAGCACGCAATCTAGCGGTTCTTTCCTTGGACTCATCAAAGGAAATTCTCATTGCTTTGAGAGACTCATTGATATCATGCTTAGGAGGAGAAGATCTAAGATTAAGAGAATCCACATCAAGCAAAAGTCTATCAACATTCCTAGCCAAATCATCAACTTTGAGCAATAGTTCTTCAAGCAAAGCATTAAAATTCTTTTGAGAATTCATAAATTCTTTCACACTATTCTCAAAATTAGAGGGCATATTATTAAAATTACCATAAGAATTATTGTAGGAATTTACATAATTATTAGAGGAATTACTAGGGAACGGTCTAGAGTTTCCTCTACAAGCATTGTTTCCGAAACTATTCCTACCAACAAAATTCACATCCATAGCTTCATTATTATTCTCAATCAAAGTAGACAAAGGCATATCATTGGGATCAAGAGGAGTATTTTTAGTAGCAAACAAATTCATAAGTTCATCCATCTTTCCACTCAAAACATTGATTTCTTCTATAGCATGCACTTTTTTACTAGAAGATCTTTCGGTGTGCCATTGAGAATAATTAGCCATAATATTATCAAGAAGTTTTGTAGCATATCCTAATGTGAGTTCCATATACGTGCCTCCCGCGGCCGAATCTAAAAGATTTCTAGAAGCAAAGTTCAAACCGGCATAAATTTTTTGTATGATCATACTTAAATTCAAACCATGAGTAGGGCAATTGCGAATCATCAATTTCATTGTTTCCCAAGATTGGGCAACATGCTCATGATCAAGTTGTTTAAAATTCATAATATCGTTCCTAAGAGTGATAATCTTAGCGGGAGGAAAATACTTAGAGATAAAAGCATCTTTGCACTTGTTCTAAGAATCAATACTATTTTTAGGCAAAGACGAAAACCAAACTTTAGCATGAACTCTAAGTGAAAACGGAAACAACTTCAATTTAACAATATCATTATCCGTATCTTTCTTCTTTTGCATATCACACAAATCAACAAAGTTGTTTAGATGAGTAGCGGCATCTTCACTAGGAAGGCCGGCAAATTGATCTTTCATAACAAGATTCAGCAAAGCAGTACTGATTTCACAAGACTCAACATCATTAAGAGGAGCAATCGGAGTACTAAGGAAATAATTATTATTGGTATTGGAGAAATCACACAATTTGGTATTATCTTGCGCCATGGCAACAAGTAATCCAACACACAAGCAAACAGAAAAAGGTAAGCGAAAAAGAGAGAGAGAAGATTGGGAAAGAGAGGGCGAATAAAACGGCAAGGGTGAAGTGGGGGAGACGAAAATGAGAGGCAAATGGCAAATAATGTAAATCCGAGGGAGATGAGTTTGTGATGGGTACTTGGTATGTCTTGACTTGAGCGAAGACCTCCCCGGCAACAGCGCCAGAAATCCTTCTTGCTACGTCTTGAGCTGGCGTTGGTTTTCCTTGAAGAGGAAAGGGTGATGCAGCAATAGTAGCGTAAGTATTTCCCTCAGTTTTTGAGAACCAAGGTATCAATCCAGTAGGAGGCTCCTCAAAATTCCCACACACCTACACAAACAAACAAAGAACTCGCAACCAACGCAATAAAGGGGTTGTCAATCCCCTCACGGCCACTTGCCAAAGTGAGATTTGATAGAGATAGTATGATAAGATAAATATATTTTTGGTATTTTATAATATAGATGCAAAAAGTAAAGATGCAAATAAAAGTAGATTGAAAGCTTATATGATAAAAGATAGACCCGGGGGCCATAGGTTTCACTAGTGGCTTCTCTCAAGATAGCATAAGTATTACGGTGGGTGAACAAATTACTGTTGAGCAATTGATATAAAAGCAAATAATTATGAGATTATATAGGCATGATAATGTATATAGGTATCACGTCCGTGACAAGTAGACCGACTCCTGCCTGCATCTACTACTATTACTCCACACATCGACCGCTATCCAGTATGCATCTAGAGTATTAAGTTCATAAGAATAGAGTAACGCATTAAGAAAGATGAAATGATGTAGAGGTATAAACTCAAGCAATATGATATAAACCCCATCTGTTTATCCTCGATGGCAATGATACAATATGTGCCTTGCAACCCTTTCTGTCACTGGGTAAGGACACCTAAAGATTGAACCCAAAGCTAAGCACTTCTCCCATGGCAAGAAAGATCAATCTAGTAGGCCAAACAAAACTGATAATTTGAAGAGACTTGCAAAGATAACTCAATCATACATAAAAGAATTCAGAGAAGATTCAAATATTTCTCAAAGATAAACTTGATCATAAACCCACAATTCATCGGATCTCGACAAACACACTGCAAAAAGAGTGTACATCGAATAGATCTCCACAAGAGAGGGGGAGAACATTGTATTGAGATCCAAAGAGAGAGAAGAAGCCATCTAGCTAATAACTATGGACCCGAACGTCTGTGGTAAACTACTCACAACTCATTGGAGGGGCTATGGTGTTGGTGTAGAAGCCCTTCGTGGTCGATTCCCCCTCCGACGGAGCGCCGGCGAAGGCTCCAAGATGGGATCTCACGGATACAAAAGGTTACGGTGGTGGAAATTTTTTTTCGTTGGCTCTCTAGATGTTTTTCGGGTACGTAGGTATATATAGAAGGAAGGAGTACGTCGGTGGCCACCTATGGGGCCCAGGAGACAGGGCGTGCTCTATCGGGGTGGGCATGCCCTGCTATCTCCTGGCCGCCTTGTTCGCTTCTTGACTTGCACTCCAAGTTCTTCGGATCACGTTCGTTCCAAAAATCATGCACCCGAAGGTTTCATTCCGTTTGGACTCCATTTGATATTCCTTTTCTTTGAAATACTGAAATAGGCAAAAAAACAGCAATACGGGTTGGGCCTCCGGTTAGTAGGTTAGTCCCAAAAATGATATAAATATGTAAAATAAAGCCCATAAACATCCAAAAGGAGTAATATAATAGCATGAAACAATCAAAAATTATAGATACGTTGGAGACGTATCACGCCCCCCTGACTGCTGGGACCCACCAGCTACATCTTTGCACGCAAGGAAGTGCGTGACAGTCGAGACCCACCTGGTCGAAGCATACGTAGCATTGTCATTCTGGTCGCGAACGTGTACGTACATACTGGTCGATGTAGAGGCGCGCACATGTCATAGTAGAGGCGCGCACGTGTCATAGTAGAGGCGCGCACGTAGCATGTACACGTACGTACAATGGCCAGGGTGCAAGAAAGTAAATACGTCCATGTACGTACATACGGGTGGGGTCTCGAACACCTACTCGCACATACGTACGGCCAGGGCTCGTGTACATGGCTGGGTCAGAACGGAGAAACTGCGTTGTCGCCGTGTTCATGGGGAGGCAACGGAATTCGTCGTGTTCATCGGGAGGCAACAGAATGCTCGTGTTCATCGGGAGGCAATGGAACGCGTGGGAGACAACCGGCTTGGACGGAACAGGCGATGGAAACAAGGCCTAGCATACCAAAGAATGGAGGAAACTCCCTTGTGTTCGACTGGCCATGTTCGAAATGGGATCCTATTCATCGGGAGGGGTCTGGCATACCGCTAAACAGAGGAAACAGACTTGTGTTGGACCTCCTACGGTCGAAACGGGGTCCTGTTGATCGGGAGGGGTGTGGCGTGCCGCAAAACGGATAAAACGAACTTGTGTTGGAGCACTACGGTCGAAACGGGGGTCCTGTTCATCGGGAGGGGTGTGGCGTACCGCAAAACGGGACTCCACATGATACTGTTCATCTCCACTGTCGACCTCCTCCAGCCTCCACGGGCTACTGTTCATCCACCGTCGACCTCCTCCAGCCTCCACCTGCGACTGTTCATCCACGGGCTTGTGTTCATCCAGCCTCCACCACAAGCTACTCCACCGGCTACTATTCAACCACCCCTCTCCACGGGCTCCTGTTCAACCACCCGTCCACGGGCTACTGTTCATCCACCCCTCCATCGTCTACTGTTCATCCAGCCCTCCACGGGGTCGTCCTGTTCATCCATCCCTCCACGAGGTCATGTTCTTCCAGCCCCAACCGGCTCGATCGATCGGGGTCCTGTTCATCCAGAGGCAACACCACGGGGTCCTGTTCATCCACCCCCGCCGCTCACTGTTCAACCAACCACCCCCCTCCCCCCGCAACGCTCACTATTCATCCAGAGGCAGCATCGATCGGCTTCAGTTAGCAGCAGTAGCGAAGGAATTGCTCGATCGGATTCAGTTAACAGCCATCGATCGATTGCTCGGGTTTAGTAATGTGTAGCCTGCAGTGCAATCACTCGGGTTCAGTTAGAGCCCAATGCCTTGCTCGGGTTCAGTTAGAGCCAACGCCTCGCACACACGCGCGTACGGGTACGAGAGAAATGCGCATTGCTCGGCCCCCGACCACCCACCGTAACCGGGAACTCGCCGAAATTTTCCTCGCCCTCGCTTCTAGCACGGTTTTTTCCGTCATGGACGGCCCAAAGAATGTCATGCAGCTGCATCTCCGGCCTGCCTAGGACGAAAAGCCCATTTTTTGTCATGATTTTTTGTCATAGAAGTAGGAGCCCACCACATCTATGATGATACCGGGTTTTGTCACAATTATTGTCATAGAAGTGTCATAAGTATGACAGAATTTTTTTTCGTTTGGCCCAAAATGCCATAGATGTGTCTTTTTTGTAGTGTTGTTCTTGATCATTACTTCATTCAATCCACGATAATCAACAACCATCCTCAACTATCCATCCTTCTTCTCCACTAGAAGCACTGGTGATCCCCAAGGTGACGAACTTGGGCGAATATAGCCTTTATCCAGTAACTCCTTATTCTGTTTCTTAATTTCTTCCAAATCCTTTGCGGGCATCCGATACAGTCTCTTAGATATTGGTCCTGTGGCTGGCAAAATCTCAATAAAAAACTCAATGTCTCTATCTGGTGGCATGCCTGGCAACTCCTTTGGAAATACATCAGGGAAATCCTTCACCACTGGTACTTCCTCATGCACAACTCCTGATAAGGAATTCACTTGAGTCCTCTTCGGCACATGTCGGGATACAAACTTAATCCTTCTTCCTTCTGGGGTGGTAAGAAAAATCGACTTACTGGCGCAGTCAATGTTCCCTCCATACTTCGATAACCAATCCTTTCCTAGTATTACATCCAGTCCTTGTGACTCCAATACTATTAGGTCTGAGGGGAAAACGTAGTTACCAA
This sequence comes from Triticum aestivum, assembly GCF_018294505.1. NCBI lineage: Eukaryota > Viridiplantae > Streptophyta > Magnoliopsida > Poales > Poaceae > Triticum > Triticum aestivum. The sequence continues at coordinate 128,774,669 of NC_057804.1, read as the reverse complement.
TCCTTAATGGTAACCGATCACACCATAGGCTAGCCATATACTCTACTCCTGGCAAGGTTACTAACATGGGTGACCTAAGGGCTTGGGTTGGTAGGTTATACTTATCCACAAATCCCCTTGATATGTATGAATACGATGCACCAGTATCAAAAAGAATGATCGCAGTAAATGACTTAACCAAAAACTTACCTATTACTGCATCGGGCTGCGCTTCAAACTCCTCCACGCTAACGTGGTTTACTTGTCCCCTGTTGAAAGGGTTGGGCTTCTTCCCAGAGCTTCCATTGCCATTTCCATTCTTTGCTTCAGAACACTCCATGGCATAATGTCCATTCTTCCCGCACTTGAAACAAGTAATCTGACTTAGATCCTTCTTGGCGGGTGTCGGTGTCAAAACCGGCGGATCTCGGGTAAGGGGTCCCGAACTGTGCGTCTAAGGCTAATGGTAACAGGAGGTAGGGGACACGATGTTTTACCTAGGTTCGGGCCCTCTCGATGGAGGTAATACCCTACTTCCTGCTTGATTGATCTTGATGATATTTGTATTGCAAGAGTTGATCTACCACGAGATCGTAGAGGCTAAACCCTAGGAGCTAGCCTATGATTCTGATTGTCCTTGTCCTACGGACTAAACCCTCTGGTTTATATCAACACCGGAGGGGGCTAGGGTTACACAAAGTCGGTAACAAAGAAGGAGATCTAACATCCGAATCACCAAGCTTGTCTTCCACGCAAAGGAGAGTCCCATCCGAACACGGAACGAAGTCTTGAGTCTTGTATCTTCATAGTCCAATAGTCCGGCCAAAGTATATACTCCGGCTGTCCGGATACCCCCTAATCCAGGACTCCCTCAGTCGCCCCTGAACCAGGCTTCAATGACGATGAGTTTGGCGCGCAGATTGTCTTCGGCATTGCAAGGCGGGTTCCATCTCCAAATACTCCAAAGTAAATCTCGAACACTTAAATCATGTCTGGCTCTACAAGACAATTTTCACATACCACCGTAGAGAGAACAATATTCCAAAAATATAATCTGCTGACAACTTTAGATAACGTGACAACACACCATGGCCGAGTCATTATTCGAACCGTTTTCCCACAACCAGCCACCGCACATATTGCGAGGCGGTTTCCTCGGCACGTCTTCTCGAAGCAGAGATCATGTCCCCTTATCACGGGATCCTCATTAATACGGGTACGGGTAACCCAACCATGCTATTAACATGGCGCATGGAAAATAAGCGATTTCATCAGGCAAGCGGGGAGGCGCACCATTTTCGCCACCTCTATAAGGGGATAAGGATCTCCCATTTTTACCCACACCTTCTTCCTCCTTTGCTCATCCATTCTCGCACTCTCGAGCCCCAACGCCCAAGTTCTCACCTTCTCCGTAGGACCATTTGCAGCATGTCCGGAGTAGGAGGCAAGTGGATGGCCTCCTCCGTCACAGAGGAGGACATTACCAAGCTTCGGGCGGCCGGATACCAGGCCGCAAACATCGCGCACAGGCTTCCGGCAGAGGGACATATCACCCCCACTCCAAAGTCTCGGGAAAGAGTAGTGTTCCTCTCTCATTTTGTCCACGGACTAGGATTTCCACTTCATCCCTTTGTCCGCGGGCTCATGTTTTACTATGGGCTGGACTTCCATGATCTAGGCCCAAATTTCGTCCTCAACATCTCGGCGTTTATCATCGTGTGCGAGGCCTTCCTCCGCATCAAGACCCACTTCGGCCTATGACTACGGATCTTCTGTGTGAAGCCGAAGATCGTGAGCGTCAAGCAAGCGGAGTGTGGAGCCGCCATGGTGGGCAGGATGCCCAATGTTACCTGGCTTGACGGCTCCTTTGTGGAGACCGTGAAAGGGTGGCAATCGGGGGGTTCTATATCACGGAGCCGCGCGACGCCAACTGGGCGGCAGGCCCCGAATTCTGATCCAGAATCCCCATGTGGCTCACCTCCTAGGAAAAGAAGGGCCTGGCCTGAGGCGAACCTGTAGAGCTGACAGGACTTCAGAACTGCATTTAAAACATGATGGACAAGAAGATCAAGCTTGTCAACGTGGTCCAGGTTATGCTCTCCCGCCGAATCCTTCTGTGCTGAAGACGGGCATTCAATCTGTGGGAGTTCGATCCGGCCGAACACCAGACGCTGCAAGAGCTTTTCGGTATGATGCATAAGAACGTCTGGAAGGTTCTGTTCAAGGCCACCGAAGTACCTCCTCACACATCCGAGGACCGCGGACTCTGTGCCACGGGGCTTGCCAATTCGGTAAGTTTTCTGATCATCAGTAGATGTACCTTTCCCAGCATATTCATGGAAGGATTTTAAGTCACCGTCTTTATCTAATTAGGATTACGTGGTGACGGCGGAGCGGATCGACTGTCCGGTTCCGCTGCCGGAAGATCTAGCAACCGCACTCCTGACGGAGATGCTAGTTCCGGTGCCTTACAATGCGCCGGAAAAGAAGGCCAAAAAGAAGGCCACGGGGACCAGGAAGGGTCTCCGGTGCAAGGTCGCACCGGACCCCTCGTCCGAAGGCGATGAGGCGCGCTCCTCCCATGAAGGGGAGGAAAAGAAGAAGAGGGCCGCCCCATCCGGGGAGGCCGAAGGGTCTAAGAAGGCGGCCGCAGGGACTAGGAAGGGTCTCCGGCGCAAGGCCGTAATGGACTCATCGTCCGAGGACGGCGAGGCAGATTCCTCCCGTGGAGATGGGGGGAAACATGAAGAAATTCCCCCTCCCCACATTGGGGAGGAGAAGAAAAGAAAAGCCGTCCCATAGGGTGAGGCTAGGACGCCAAAGAAGGGAAAGGCATCCCTTCCGGATCACTCCACCACGGCCGCTTACAGCGAGGAGGAGTGGCTTCCCAGGGGCAAGCCCCTGGCAAGATCATAAGTATCTGCACTCTGTAATACTTTTCGTGCGACTTAACTTCATAGTTTGTTATAACGCCGAACACGCATATGCAGTCCAGCCAGGTCCCATCCCGAGGTATCCTCTTCGGATGGGTCTCTGAGTGATTCGGCAATGAATTCGCTCCCGACGGCCACCTCCCCTCGGCCTGCGGATGACATGGAGGTTTTGTCCCAATGGGTACCAGAGCAGGGGGAGGTGGTTCTGGAGACGCCCCAAGGCAAAATTCCATACGCCGGGCACATGGGAGGTAAGATCGCCATAGATTATGCTGACGAAAGCCGCAGCAAGTTGGGCTCCCAGCCGGACACTGCACCGGAACCTCCAAAGGTTCCGGATTCGGGTAGGCAGCCCCTCGCTAGGGAGGGCGAGCCGGCCGTGCCGATGACCTCCGTCGCGGCGGCGGTGGCGGATAGTCTGCTGGAAGTGCTTCGTGGCGCTTCCATTGATGAAGAGCACCATACTCTTGTGAGTATGGTGATTCAGAAGGTTCGGTCCGCCAAAAGCGGATTGACCGAAGCCTGCACCAGCCTCCTAACAGGCTTTGAGCTAAGTAGTCAAAACTGTGAGAAATGATCACCCAATAGATAGTAGGCCCTGATACTCTGTTTGGTGTTCGGAAAGAAAAGCAAAACGGAGGGTCAACTCTAAACCGCAGGAATCTAATAGTATGTGTCTATGTGGATAAGCAGGCGGTGCTGCTTGCCGCTGCTTCCCGCACAGCAGAGGTCGTCGGACTCGAACGGGACCTGAAGTAGGCTGAAGAGGAGCTCAGCCTCACGAAGAGGCATCTCGAAGAGAATAAAGGTGAGTGATACCCCGTCCATGTGTCATATATAGGAGAAAAAATTGGTGATGCTAACAAAAAGCGTCATGATTTTTTAATAGGGGCCACGACAGAAGTGGCGGCCCTGAAGAAAGCACTATCCGAGGCCGAAGACAAGGTGGCCATGGAGCGTATTGAGTGTGAAAAGCAAGATGCTAGGGTGGGCGAGGTACAGCAAGAGCTCCAGGAGCTCGGCAAGAAGTTCGAGTCCTTGGAGCGTGACTTCAAGACGCAAGAGTCTGAGCTTGCAAAGGCCCTTCAGAGCGCGAAAGACGCCAACGCCGAAGTCCAAAAGGCCCAACAGGAAATCCAGGCGGCCAAGAAGATAGCAGCGGGTAAGGCATTCATTATGCAAAGCAAGTATGTGGAGGAGACATTTCTTTTACTTACCCGAATTCGGAGCTCTCCAGGGGCATTCGCAGATCTACCACGTAGCATATCGGCTGCCACGGAGTTCTACCGTGCCGTAGAGGGGAGCTTGATGTCTACTACACAACCTTCTTCTTGTAGACGTCGTTGGGCCTGCAACTGCACAGGTTTGTAGGAAAGTAGCAAATTTCCCTCAAGTGGATGACCTAAGGTTTATCAATCTGTAGGAGGCGTAGGATGAAGATGGTCTCTCTCAAACAACCCTGCAACCAAATAACAAAAAGTCTCTTGTGTCCCCAACACACCCAATACAATGGTAAATTGTATAGGTGCACTAGTTCGGCGAACAGATGAAGATACAAGTGCAAAATAGATAGTAGATATAGGTTTTTCTAATCTGAAATAATAAAAACAGCAAGGTAACGAGCGGTAAAAGTGAGCGTAAACGGTATTGCAATGGTAGGAAACAAGGCCTAGGGTTCATATTTTCACTAGTGTAAGTTCTCTCAACAATAATAACGTAGATAGAACATATGACAAGCCCTCAACATGCAACAAAGAGTCACTCCAAAGCCACTAATAGTGGAGAACAAACTTAGAGATTATGGTAGGGTACGAAACCACCTCAAAGTTATCATTTCTGTTCTATCTATTCAAGAGCTCGTAGTAAAATAACATAAAGCTATTCTTTCCGCTCAATCCATCATAGAGTTCATACTAGAATAACACCTTAAGATACAAATCAACCAAAACCCTAATGTCACCAAGATACTCCATTGTCACCTCAAGTATCCGTGGGCATGATTATGCGATATGCATCACACAATCTCAGATTCATCCAACCAACATAAAAGTACTTCAAAGAGTGCCCCAAAGTTTCTACCGGAGAGTCAAGAACGTGTGCCAACCCCTATGCATAGGTTCCCAAGCGTCACGAAACCCGCAAGTTGATCACCAAAACATACATCAAGTGGATCAATAGAATAACCCATTGTCACCACAGTTATCCCACGCAAGACATACGTCTAGTGTTCATAAAAAGACTCAATTGATAAGATAACTTCAAAGGGGAAACTCAATTCATCACAAGAGAGTAGAGGGGGAGAAACATCATAAGATCCAACTACAATAGCAAAGCTCATGATACATCAAGATCGTGCCATCGAGGAACACGAGAGAGAACACGAGAGAGAGAGATCAAACACATAGCTACTGGTACATACCCTCAGCCGCGAGGGTGAACTACTCCCTCCTCGTCATGGATAGCGTCGGGATGATGAAGATGGCCTCCGGTGATGGGATCCCCCTCCGGCAGGGTGCCGGAACAGGGTCCCGATTGGTTTTTGGTGGCTACAAAGGCTTGCGTCGGCGGGACTCCCGATCTATCTTTTGTTCTGGAAGTTTTAGGGTACGTAGGTATATATGGGTGCAGGGGGTACGTCGGTGGACCTCCGGGTTGCTCACGAGGTAGGGGGCGCGCCCAGGGGGCGCCCTCCACCCTCGTGGGCGGCCCGGGACTCCCCTAGCATGCACTCCAAGCCCATCAGGTTGGTTTCCTTCCAAAATTAACTTCTCCAGTTGATTTCGTTCCATTTTGACCCCGTCTGATATTCCTTTTCCTCGAAACACTAAAATAGGCATAAAACAACAAATCTGGGCTGGGCCTCCGGTTAATAGGTTAGTCCCAAAAATAATATAAAAGTGGATAATAAAGCCCAATATTGCCTAAGACAGTAGATAAAAGTAGCATGGAGCAATCAGAAATTATAGATACGTTGGAGACGTATCAAGCATCCCCAAGCTTAATTCCTGCTCGTCCTTGAGTAGGTAAATGATAAAAAAGAATTTTTGATCCGGAGTGATACTTTGGCATAATTTAAATGTAAATCTTCTTAATTGTGACATGAATATTCAGATCCGAAAGATTCAAGACAGAAGTTCATATTGACACAAAAATAATAATACTTCAAGCATACTAATCAATGCAATCATGTCTTCTCAAAATAGCATGGCAAAAGAAAGTTCATCCCTACAAAATCATATAGTTAGGCTATGCTTCATTTTCGTCACAAAAAGATGTTCCCAACTTCTATACCCCTGATGACAAGCCAAGCAATTGTTTCATACTTAAATAATCTCAAACTTTTTCAACCTTCACGCAATACATGAGCGCGAGCCATGGATATAGCGCTCTGGGTGGAATAGAATATGATGATGGGGATTGTGTGGAGAAGACAAAAAAAAGGAGAAAGTCTCACATTGACGAGGATAATCAACGGGCTATGGAGATGCCCATCAATTGATGTCAACAAAAGAATAATCAACGGATGCACTAGAGCTATGAATCCTCAACAAAAGAAAACTAGTGGGTGTGCATCCAACTCGCTTGCTCATGAAGACCTAGGGCATTTGAGGAAGCCCATCGTAGGAATATACAAGCCAAGTTCTATAATGAAAGATTCCCACTAGTATAAAAAGACAACTTATGAGACTCACTACATGAAGAAAAAGGTGCTACTTTGAAGCACAAGTGTGGAAAAAGAGATAGTAGCATTGCCCCTTTTTATTTTTTTAATATTTTTTCTCTCTTTTTTCGGGCCTTTCTTTTTTTTGGCCTTTTTTTGGGCAATGCTCTAATAATGATGATCATCACACTTCTATTGATTACAACCCAAGGATTATAACTCGAAATTAGAACAAGATATGACTCTATATGAATGCCTCCGGCGGTGTACCAGGATGGTGCAATGAATCAAGAGTGACATGTATGAAAAATAATGCATGGTGGCTTTGAAACAAATACGATGTCAACTACATGATCCTGCAATGGCAATATGACAAAAGTAATGTATGTCATGATGATGATGGTGGAAGTTGCATGGCAATATATCTCGAAATGGCTATGGAAATGCCATGATAGGTAGGTATGGTGGCTGTTTTGAGGAAGATATAAGGAGGTTTATGTGTGATAGAATAAATCGTATCACGGGGTTTGGATGCACCGGCGAAGTTTGCACCAACTCTCAAGGTGAGAAATGTCAATGCACGGTACCGAAGAGGCTAGCAAAGGCGGAAAGGTGAGAGTGCGTATAATCCATGGACTCAACATTAGTCAAAAAGAACTCATATACTTGTTGCAAAAATTTAGAAGCCATCAAAAATCAAGTACTACGCGCATGCTCCTAGGGGGATAGATTGGTAGGAAAAGACCATCGCTCATCCCCGACCGCCACTCATAAGGATGCACAAGCCAGGTACACTTCATGTTTCAAATTTGTGAAACAACTTTAACCATATGTGCATGCTACGGGACTTGCAAACTTCAACACAAGTATTTCTCAAATTCATAATCACCCAACTAGCACGACTTTGATATTATCACCTCCATATCTCAAAACAATTATCAAGCATCAAACTTATCTTAGTATTCAACGCACTCAAAAGAAAGGTTCACATATCTTGAACACCAAGTATATTAACATTAAGCAAATTACCATGCTATTAACAACTCTCAAAATAATCTAAGTGAAGCATGAGAGTTCAACTATTTCTTCAAAATAAAACTACCACCATGCTCTAAAATATATAAGTGAAGCACTAGAGCAAAAATTATCACGCTCAAAGGATATAAGTGAAGCACATAGAGTATTCTAGCAAATTCTAATTTTTGTACGGCTCTCTCTCATTAAAGGATTTAGATCTTGATACTTTATTCAAACAGCAAGCAAAGCTAAAGAAAACTACATTGCATGGATAGCACAACTCATGTGAAGAAGCAAAAACTTAGGCTCAACCGATACTAACTGATAGTTGTTGAAGAAGAAAGGTGGGATGCCTACTGGGGCATCCCCAAGCTTAGATGCTTGAGACTTCTTGAAATATTATCTTGGGGTGCCTTGGCCATCCCCAAGCTTGAACTTTTGTGTCTCCTTAATTCCTCTCATATCATGGTTTCTCTTTTTATCAAACACTTCATTCACAACAAACTCAACAAGAACTCGTGAGATAGGTTAGTATAACCCAATGCAAAACCTTATTATTTTCTAATGTAACAAATCACTTAAATAATTATTCAACATTTCATACTAAATGCCTTTGCATATTTAATACTCCTATCCTCAAATAGAATCATTAAACAAGCAAACATATGCAAACAATGCAAACATAACAGCAATCTGCCAAAACAGTACAGTCTGTAAAGAATGCAAGAGTATCAATACTTCCCTGACTCCAAAAATTATGAGATAACATTCCCACTGTAATAAATTTATCAGAGCTCAATATACAAAAAGATTCAACATTATACCACTCTCTGACTTTTCTAGGGAATTTTTGCAACAGCGGTAAACTTTCTGTTTTCAAACAGCAACATGTATACTAGCAAGATAAGCATGGCAAAGGCTATCCTTGACTTCTTTATTGAAACTAAAGATGAAAAACATTATTCTATCTAACAGCAAGCAAAAACTAACAATAGAAAATGACGCTCCAAGCAAAACACATATCATGTGGTGAATAAAAATATAGCTCCAAGTAAAGTTACCGATGCACGAAGACGAAAGATGGGATGCCATCCGGGGCATCCCCAAGCTTAGTTGCTTGGTTGTCCTTGAATATTACCTTAGGGTGCCTTGGGAATCCCCAAGCTTAGGCTCTTTCCACTCCTTATTCCATAGTCCATCGAATCTTTACCCAAAACTTGAAAACTTCAACCACACAAAACTCAACAGAAGACTCGTAAGCTCCGTTAGTGAAAGAAAACAAAAGCACCACATAGGTACTGTAATGAACTCATTATAAATTCATATTGGTGTAATATCTACTGTACTCCAACTTATATATGGCTCATACCCTCTGATACTACTCATAGATTCATCAAAATAAGCAAACAACACATAGAAAACAGAATCTGTCAAAAACAGAACAGTCTGTAGTAATCTGTATCAAACGTATACTTCTGGCACTCCAAAAATCCTACCAAATTAGTATGTCCTAAGAAATTCGTGTACCAATCCAGAGCAAAAGTAATCAGATCAGAAGCACGTTCCTGTGAATTAAGAAAACTAATTTACGGGGTGCAAAAGTTTCTGATTTTCAGCAGGATCAACACAACTATCACCGTAAGCCATCCTAAAGGTCCTACTTGGCACTTTATTGAAACAAAAGCTATAAAACATGATTACTACAGTAGCATAATCATGTGAACACACAAAAACAGTAAGGGTAAATATTGGGTTGTCTCCCAACAAGCGCTTTTCTTTAATGCCTTTCTAGCTAGGCATGACGATGACAATGATGCTCACATAAAAGATAAGAATTGAAACATAACGGGAGCATCATGAAGCATATGACTAGAACTTTTAAGTCTAACCCACTTCCTATGCATAGGGATTTTGTGAGCAAACAACTTATGGGAACAATAATCAACAAGCATAGGAAGGTAACACAAGCATAGCTTCAAGAATTTAAGCACATAGAGAGGAAACTTGATATTATTGCAATTCCTACAAGCATATGTTCCTCCCTCATAATAATTTTAAGTAGAATCATGAATGAATTCAACAATATAACCAGAACCTAAAGCATTCTTTTCGCGATCTACTAGCATAGAAATTTTACTACTCTCCACATAAGCAAACTTCTTCTTTATGGCATACGTATCATCACAATAATCATCATAGATAGGAGGCATGCTTTCATCATAGTAAATTTGCTCATCAAAGCTTAGGGGACAAAAAATATCATCTTCATCAAACATAGCTTCCCCAAGCTTGTGGCTTTGCATATCATTAGCATCATGGATATTCAAGGAATTCATACTAACAACATTGCAATCATGCTCATCATTCAAAGATTTAGTGCCAAACATTCTATAGATTACTTCTTCTAGCACTTGAGCACAATTTTCCTTTCCATCATACTCACGAAAGATATTAAAAAGGTGAAGCGTATGAGACAAACTCAACTCCATTTTTTTTGTAATTTTCTTTTATAGACTAACTAGTGCTAAAACAAGAAACAAAAAGATTCGATTGCAAGATCTAAAGATATACCTTCACTTACCTAGCCTCCCCGGCAACGGCGCCAGAAAAGAGCTTGATGTCTACTACACAACCTTCTTCTTGTAGACGTTGTTGGGCCTGCAAGTGCACAGGTTTGTAGGACAGTAGCAAATTTCCCTCAAGTTGATGACCTAAGGTTTATCAATCCGTAGGAGGCATAGGATGAAGATGGTCTCTCTCAAACAACCCTGCAACCAAATAACAAAAAGTCTCTTGTGTCCCCTCCAATACAATGGTAAATTGTATATGTGCACTAGTTCGGCGAAGAGATGAAGATACAAGTGCAAAATAGATAGTAGATATAGGTTTTTGTAATCTGCAATAATAAAAACAGCAAGGTAACAAGCGGTAAAAGTGAGCGTAAACGGTATTGCAATGGTAGGAAACAAGGCCTAGGGTTCATACTTTCACTAGTGCAAGTTCTCTCAACAATAATAACGTAGATAGAACATATGACAAGCCCTCAACATGCAACAAAGAGTCACTCCAAAGCCACTAATAGCAGAGAACAAACTTAGAGATTATGGTAGGGTACGAAACCACCTCAAAGTTATCCTTTATGTTCTATCTATTCAAGAGCTCGTAGTAAAATAACATAAAGCTATTCTTTCTGCTCAATCCATCATAGAGTTCATACTAGAATAACACCTTAAGATACAAATCAACCAAAACCCTAATGTCACCTAGATACTCCATTGTCACCTCAAGTATCCATGGGCATGATTATACGATATGCATCACACAATCTCAGATTCATCCAACCAACATAAAAGTACTTCAAAGAGTGCCCCAAAGTTTCTACCGGAGAGTCAAGAACGTGTGCCAACCCCTATGCATCGGTTCCCAAGCATCACGAAACCCGCAAGTTGATCACCAAAACATACATCAAGTGGATCAATAGAATAACCCATTGTCACCACGGTTATCCCATGCAAGACATACATCTAGTGTTCATAAAAAGACTCAATCCGATAAGATAACTTCAAAGGGGAAACTCAATTCATCACAAGAGAGTAGAGGGGGAGAAACATCATAAGATCCAACTACAATAGCAAAGCTGGGGATACATCAAGATCGTGCCATCGAGGAACACGAGAGAGAACACGAGAGAGAGAGATCAAACACATAGCTACTGGTACATACCCTCAGCCCCAAGGGTGAACTACTCCCTCCTCATCATGGATAGCGCCGGGATGATGAAGATGGCCTCCGGTGATGGGATCCCCCTCCGGCAGGGTGCCGGAACAGGGTCCCGATTGGTTTTTGGTGGCTACAGAGGCTTGCGGCGGCGGAACTCCCGATCTATCTTTTGTTCTGGAAGTTTTAGGGTACGTAGGTATATATGGGTGCAGGGGGTACGTGAGTGGACCTCCGGGTTGCTCATGAGGTAGGGGGCGCACCCAGGGGGGTGCCCTCCACCCTCTTGGGCATCCCGCGACTCCCCTGGCATGCACTCCAAGCCCATCAGGTTGGTTTGCTTCCAAAATTAACTTCTCCAGTTGATTTCGTTCCGTTTTGACTCCGTTTGATATTCCTTTTCCTCAAAACACTGAAATAGGCATAAAACAGCAAATCTGGGCTGGGCTTCCGTTTAATAGGTTAGTCCCAAAAATAATATAAAAGTGGATACTAAAGCCCAATATTGCCTAAAACAGTAGATAAATGTAGCATGGAGCAATCAAAAATTATAGATACGTTGGAGACGTATCAGAGCTCGACGGAGAAGCTGTTCTGGTCCTAGTATATTGGAGCCGAACACCCAATGCCTCTGAGTGACCAACTAAAGCAATTGGTTGAACTCCACAGGGCGGCCGAAGTGGCCATGAAGGACTTCATAGTTCAGATGTGGCCTGGTGAGCCCTTGCCCGACAGCTACTTCTGCCTTATAAAGCGGATGGTAAATGCCTGTCCGCGGCTTGAAGTTATCAAGCAATCCATTTGTATTGAGGGTGCCCGCCGGGTCTTTGCCCGTGCGAAGATGCATTGGGCCAAGCTGGATGCAAAGAAGCTGGTGAAGGATGGACTGTTGGAAATATGCCCTAGAGGCAATAATAAAAGGATTATTATTATATTTCCTTGTTCATGATAATTGTCTTTTGTTCATGCTATAATTGTATTATCCGGAAATCGTCATACACGTGTGAATACATAGACCACAACATGTCCCTAGTGAGCCTCTAGTTGACTAGCTCGTTGATCAACAGATAGTCATGGTTTCCTGACTACGGACATTGGATGTCATTGATAACGAGATCACATCATTAGAAGAATGATGTGATGGACAAGACCCAATCCTAAGCATAGCACAAGATCGTGTAGTTCGTTTGCTAGAGCTTTTCCAATGTCAAGTATCTTTTCCTTAGACCATGAGATCGTGTAACTCCCGGATACCGTAGGAGTGCTTTGGGTGTACCAAACGTCACAACGTAACTAGGTGACTATAAAGGTATACTACGGGTATCTTCGAAAGTGTCTGTTGGGTTGACACGGATCGAGACTGGGATTTGTCACTCCGTATGATGGAGAGGTATCTCTGGGCCTACTCGGTAATGCATCATCATAATGAGCTCAAAGTAACCAAGTGTCTGGTCACGGGATCATGCATTACGGTACGAGTAAAGTGACTTACCGGTAACGAGATTGAACGAGGTATTGGGATACTGACAATCGAATCTCGGGTAAGTAACATACCGATTGACAAAGGGAATTGTATACGGGGTTGCTTGAATCCTCGACATCGTGGTTCATCCGATGAGATCATCGAGGAGCATGTGGGAGCCAACATGGGTATCTAGATCCCGCTTTGGTTATTGGCCGGAGAGCCGTCTCAGTCATGTCTACGTGTCTCCCGAACCCGTAGGGTCTACACACTTAAGGTTCGGTGACGCTAGGGTTGTAGAGATATTAGTATGAAGCAAACCGAAAGTTGTTCGGAGTCCCGGATGAGATCCCAGACATCATGAGGAGTTCCGTAATGGTCCGGAGGTAAAGAATTATATATGGGAAGTCGAGTTTCATCCATCGGGAAAGTTTCGCGGGTCACCGGTATTGTACCGGGACCACCGGAAGGGTCCCGGGGGTCCACCGGGTGGGGCCACCTATCCCGGAGGGACCCACGGGCTGAAGTGGGGAGGGGAACCATCCCCTTGTGGGCTGATGCGCCCCCCCCTTGGGCCCCCCTATGCCTAGGGTTGGAAATCCTAGGGTGGGGGCGCCTCCACTTGCCTTGGGGGGCAAGGCACCCCCTTGGCCGCCGCCCCCCTAGGTGATCCCATCTCCTAGGTCCGCCCCCCCCCCTCCGAGACCCTATATATAGAGGGGGGAGGGAGGGCCGCCGCACCCTTGCACTTGGCGCCTCCCTTCCCCCTTGCTACACCTCTCCCTCCCACAGACGCTTGGCGAAGCCCTGCCGGGATCTCTGCTGCATCCATCACCACGCCGTCGTGCTGCTGGATCTTCATCAACCTCTCCTTCCCCCTTGCTGGATCAAGAAGGAGGAGACGTCATGCTGACCGTACGTGTGTTGAACGCGGAGGTGCCGTCTGTTCGGTGCTAGGATCTCCGGTGATTTGGATCACGACGAGTACGACTCCCTCAACCCCGTTCTCTTGAACGCTTCCGCTCGATCTACAAGGGTATGTAGATGCACTCCTCTCTCTCGTTGCTCGATGAACTCATAGATTGATCTTGGTGAAACTGTAGAAAAATTTTCTTTTCTGCAACGTTCCCCAACAGTGGCATCATGAGCTAGGTCTATGCGTAGTTCTCTTTGCGCGAGTAGAACACAAATTTGTTGTGGGCGTAGATTTTGTCAACTTTCTTGCCACTACTAGTCTTATTTTGCTTCAGCGGTATTGTGGGATGAAGCGGATCGGACCGACCTTACACGTATGCTTACGTGAGACAGGTTCCACCGACTGACATGCACTAGTTGCATAAGGTGGCTAGCGGGTGTCTCTCTCTCCCACTTTAGTTGGAGCGGATTCGATGAAAAGGGTCCTTATGAAGGGTAAATAGAAGTTGACAAATCACGTTGTGGCTTTTTCGTATGTAAGAAAACGTTCTTGCTAGAACCCTATTGCAGCCACGTAAAAGATGCAACAACAATTAGAGGACGTCTAACTTGTTTTTGCAGCAATTGCTTTGTGATGTGATATGGCCAAAAGTTGTGACGAATGATGAATGATATATTGTGATGTATGAGATCATGTTCTTGTAATAGGAATCACGACTTGCATGTCGATGAGTATGACAACTGGCAGGAGCCATAGGAGTCGTCTTAATTATTGTATGACCTGCGTGTCAATGATTTAACGCCATGTAATTACTTTACTTTATTGCTAAACCATTAGCTATAGTAGTAGAAGTAATAGTTGGCGAGCAACTTCATGGAGACACGATGATGGAGATCATGGTGTCATGCCGGTGACGAAGATGATCATGGAGCCCCGAAGATGGAGATCGAAGGAGCTATATGATATTGGCCATATCGTGTCACTACTATTTGATTGCATGTGATGTTTATCATGTTTTTGCATCTTGTTTACTTAGAACGACGGTAGTAAATAAGATGATCCCTCATAATAATTTCGAGAAAGTGTTCCCCTTAACTGTGCGCCGTTGCGACAGTTTGTTGTATCGAAGCACCACGTGATGATCGGGTGTGATAGATTCTAACGTTCACATACAACGGGTGTAAGACAGATTTACAATGCAAAACACTTAGGTTAACTTGACGAGCCTAGCATGTACATACATGGCCTCGGAACACAGAGACCGAAAGGTCGAACATGAGTCGTATGGAAGATACGATCAACATGGAGATGTTGACCGATGATGACTAGTCCGTCTCATGTGATGATCGAACATGACGTAGTCGACTCGGATCATGTATCACTTAGATGACTAGAGGGATGTCTAGTCTGGGTTGCACAACCGCCTGTCCCAGCTGGACATTAACCTCCCAGACGAGGCGGTCATTGACAGAATCTTTGAGTCGCTCCCACCGAGCTACAAGAGCTTTGTGATGAACTACAATATGCAGGGGATGGTGAAAACTATTCCTGAAGTGTTTTCAATGCTGAAGTCAGTAGAGCTAGAAATCAAAAAGGAACATCAAGTGTTGATGGTCAATAAAACCACCAAGTTCAAGAAAGGCAAGGGTAAGAAGAACTTCAAGAAGGACGGCAAGGATGTTGCCGCACCCGGTAAGCCAGTTGCCGGGAAGAAGTCAAAGAATGGACCCAAGCCTGAGACTGAGTGCTTTTATTGCAAAGGGAAGGGTCACTGGAAGCGGAACTGCCCCAAATACTTAGTGGACAAGAAGGCCGGCAACACTAAAGGTATATGTGATATACATGTAATTGATGTGTACCTTACCAGTGCTCGTAGTAGCTCCTGGGTATTTGATACCGGTGTTGTTGCTCATATTTGTAACTCAAAGCAGGAGCTGCGGAATAAGCGGAGACTGGCGAAGGACGAGGTGACGATGCACGTCGGGAATGGTTCCAAGGTCGATGTGATCGTCGTCGGCACGCTACCTCTACATTTACCTACGAGATTAGTTTTAAACCTCAATAATTGTTATTTAGTGCCAAGTTTGAGCATGAACATTGTATCTGGATCTCGTTTAATACGAGATGGCTACTCATTTAAATCCGAGAATAATGGTTGTTCTATTTATATGAGAGATATGTTTTATGGTCATGCCCCGATGGTCAATGGTTTATTCTTAATGAATCTCGAACGTAATGTTACACATATTCATAGTATGAATACCAAAAGATGTAAAGTTGATAACGATAGTCCCATATACTTGTGGCACTGCCGCCTTGGTCACATTGGTGTCAAGCGCATGAAGAAGCTCCATGCTGATGGACTTTTAGAGTCTCTCGATTATGAATCATTTGACACATGTGAACCATGCCTCATGGGCAAAATGACCAAGACTCCGTTCTCCGGAACAATGGAGCGAGCTACCAACTTATTAGAAATCATACATACCGATGTGTGCGGTCCAATGAGCGTTGAGGCTCGCGGAGGATATCGTTATGTTCTCACTCTCACTGATGACTTGAGTAGATATGGGTATGTCTACTTGATGAAACACAAGTATGAGACCTTTGAAAAGTTCAAGGAATTTCAGAATGAGGTAGAGAATCAACATGACCGAAAGTTAAAGTTCTTATGATCAGATCGTGGAGGAGAATATTTAAGTAACGAATTTGGTACGCACTTAAGGAAATGTGGAATCATTTCACAACTCACGCCGCCTGGAACACCTCAGCGTAACGGTGTGTTTGAACATCGTAATCGCACTCTATTGGATATGGTGCGATCTATGATGTCTCTTACCGATTTACCGCTATCATTTTGGAGATATGCTCTAGAGACAGCTACATTCACTTTAAATAGGGCTCCGTCTAAATCCATTGAGACGACACCGTATGAATTATGGTTTGGGAAGAAACCTAAGCTGTCGTTTCTAAAAGTTTGGGGATGTGATGCTTATGTTAAGAAACTTCAACCTGAAAAGCTCGAACCCAAGGCGGAAAAATGCGTCTTCAGAGGATACCCTAAGGAAACCATTGGGTATACCTTCTACTTAAGATCCGAGGGCAAGATCTTTGTTGCCAAGAATGGGTCCTTTCTGGAAAAAGAGTTTCTCTCGAAAGGAGTAAGTGGGAGGAAAGTAGAACTCGATGAAGTACTACCTCTTGAACCGGAAAGTAGTGCAGCTCAGGAAAATGTTCCTGTGGTGCCTACACCGAATGGAGAGGAAATTAATGATGATGATCAAGGTACTTCGGATCAAGTTGCTACTGAACTTCGTAGGTCCACAAGGACATGTTCCACACCAGAGTGGTATGGCAATCCTGTCCTGGAAATCATGTTGTTAGACAACGGTGAACCTTCGAACTATGAAGAAGCGATCGCGGGCCCAGATTCCCACAAATGGCTTGAAGCCATGCAATCCGAGATAGGATCCATGTATGAAAACGAAGTATGGACTTTGACAGACTTGCCCGATGATCGGCGAGCGATAGAAAACAAATGGATCTTTAAGAAGAAGACGGACGCGGATGGTAATGTTATAATCTATAAAGCTCGACTTGTTGCTAAGGGTTATCGACAAGTTCAAGGGGTTGACTACGATGAGACATTCTCTCCTGTAGCGAAGCTAAAGTCCGTCCGAATCATGTTAGCAATTGCCGCATACTATGATTATGAGATATGGCAGATGGACGTCAAAACGGCATTCCTTAACGGACATCTTAAGGAAGAACTGTATATGATGCAGCCGGAAGGTTTTGTCGACCCTGAGAATGCTAACAAAGTATGCAAGCTCCAGCGATCCATTTATGGGCTGGTGCAAGCATCTTGGAGTTGGAACATTCGCTTTGATGAGATGATCAAAGCGTTTGGGTTTATGTAGACTTATGGAGAAGCCTGCGTTTACAAGAAAGTGAGTGGGAGCTCTGTAGCATTTCTCATATTATATGTAGATGACATACTTTTGATGGGAAATGATATAGAACTTTTGGATAGCATTAAGGCCTACTTGAATAAGTGTTTTCCAATGAAGGGCCTTGGAGAAGCTACTTACATACTAGGCATCAAGATCTATAGGGATAGATCAAGACGCCTCATAGGTCTTTCACAAAGCACATACCTTGATAAGATATTGAAGAATTTCAATATGGATCAGTCCAAGAAAGGGTTCTTGCCTGTATTGCAAGGTGTGAGATTGAGCTCGGCTCAATGCCCGACCACGGCAGAAGATATAGAAGAGATGAGTGTCATCCCCTATGCCTCAGCCATAGGATCTATTATGTATGCCATGTTGTGTACCAGACCTAATGTAAACCTTGCCGTAAGTTTGGTAGGAAGGTACCAAAGTAGTCCCGGCAAGGAACACTGGAGAGCGGTCAAGAATATCCTGAAGTCCCTGAAAAGGACAAAGGACATGTTTCTCGTTTATGGAGGTGACGAAGAGCTCGTCGTAAAGGGTTACGTTGATGCTAGCTTCGACACAGATCTGGATGACTCTAAGTCACAAACCGGATACGTGTACATGTTGAATCGTGGAGCAATAAGCTGGTGCAGTTGCAAGCAGAGCATCGTGGCAGGATCTACATGTTAAGTGGAGTACATGGCAGCCTCGGAAGCCGCGCATGAAGCAATATGGATGAAAGAGTTCATCACCGACCTAGGAGTCATACCCAATGCGTCGGGGCCGATCACTCTCTTCTGTGACAACACTGTAGCTATTGCCCTTGCCAAGGAACCCAGGTTTCACAAGAAGACTAGGCACATCAAGCGTCATTTCAACTCCATCCGTGAAAATGTTCAAGATGGAGGCATAGATATTTGCAAAGTACATACGGATCTGAATGTCGCAGATCCGTTAACTAAACCTCTTCCGTGAGCAAAACAAGATCAACACCAGAACTCTATGGGTGTTCGATTCATCACAATGTAACTAGATTATTGACTCTAGTGCAAGTGGGAGACTGTTGGAAATATGCCCTAGAGGCAATAATAAAAGGATTATTATTATATTTCCTTGTTCATGATAATTGTCTTTTATTCATGCTATAATTGTATTATCCGGAAATCGTAATACACGTGTGAATACATAGACCACAACATGTCCCAAGTGAGCCTCTAGTTGACTAGCTCATTGATCAACAGATAGTCATGGTTTCTTGACTATGGACATTGGATGTCATTGATAACGAGATCACATCATTAGGAGAATGATGTGATGGACAAGACCCAATCCTAAGCATAGCACAAGATCGTGTAGTTCGTTTGCTAGAGCTTTTCCAATGTCGAGTATCTTTTCCTTAGACCATGAGATCGTGTAACTCCCGGATACCGTAGGAGTGCTTTGGGTGTACCAAACGTCATAACGTAACTGGGTGACTATAAAGGTATACTATGGGTATCTTCGAAAGTGTCTGTTGGGTTGACACGGATCGAGACTGGGATTTGTCACTCCGTATGACGGAGAGGTATCTCTGGGCCCACTCGGTAATGCATCATCATAATGAGCTCAAAGTGACCAAGTGTCTGGTCACATGATCATGCATTACGGTACGAGTAAAGTGACTTACCGGTAACGAGATTGAACGAGGTATTGGGATACCGACGATCGAATCTCGGGTAAGTAACATACCGATTGACAAAGGGAATTGTATACGGGGTTGCTTGAATCCTTGACATCATGGTTCATCCGATTAGATCATCGAGGAGCATGTGGGAGCCAACATGGGTATCCAGATCCCGCTGTTGGTTATTGGCCGGAGAGCCGTCTTGGTCATGTCTACGTGTCTCCCAAACCCGTAGGGTCTACATGCTTAAGGTTCGGTGACGCTAGGGTTGTAGAGACATTAGTATGCAGCAAACCGAAAGTTGTTCGGAGTCTCGGATGAGATCCCGGACGTCACGAGGAGTTCCGGAATGGTCCGTAGGTAAAGAATTATATATGGGAAGTCGAGTTTCGGCCATCAGGAGAGTTTCGGGGGTCACCGGTATTGTACCGGAACCACCGGAAGGGTCCCAGGGGTCCACCGGGTGGGGCCACCTATCCCGGAGGGCCCCATGGGCTTAAGTGGGGAGGGGAACCAGCCCCAGGTGGGCTGATGCGCCCCCTTGGGCCCCCCCTACGCCTAGGGTTGGAAACCCTAGGGTGGGGGGGGCTCCTCCACTTGCCTTGGGGGGCAAGGTACCCCTTTGGCCGCAGCCCCCCTAGGAGATCCCATCTCCTAGGGCCGGCGCCCCCCCTGGGGACCCTATATATAGAGGAGGGAGGGAGGGCAGCCGCACCCTTACACTTGGCGCCTCCCTTCCCCCTTGCTACACCTCTCCCTCCCACAAACGCTTGGCGAACCCCTGCCGGGATCTCTGCTGCATCCACCACCACGCCGACGTGCTGCTGGATCTTCATCAACCTCTCCTTCCCCCTTGCTGGATCAAGAAGGAGGAGACGTCACGCTGACCGTACGTGTGTTGAACGCGGAGGTGACGTCCGTTCGGTGCTAGGATCTCCGGTGATTTGGATCACGACGAGTACGACTCCCTCAACCCCATTCTCTTGAACGCTTCCGCTCGATCTACAAGGGTATGTAGATGCACTCCTCTCTCTCGTTGCTAGATGAACTCATAGATTGATCTTGGTGAAACCATAGAGAAATTTTATTTTCTGCAACGTTCCCCAACATGGACCACCGGAGGGCAAGGCGCATCGCTACCCCGAGAAATATTATGATGGCGTTATGAAAGGCGCTCGCCTCATGGCCGATGAATGTACCAAGGACATAATCTTTGAGTGAATGTACTCATGTTGTCTTTGTAATATGAAAACGAGTTTTTTTGCGCTATATGGCGCATTGTTGATTTAAAATATTACCTTCTGTGTGGCTGTTTATAAAATTCTGAAAGTAGGCCAGTCGTCGGCTTCCATCCCCATGTAACTAGTACTGGGGTGTTCATGGAAAACCCAAACACTCTTTATCCAAATTTTTGGTCCGTTAAGGAGGTGTTTGGCGCAGCGAACAAGGCAATCGGACTATGCGGCTTTATAACTCTCACTTAGCCATAGAAGTCTACAATTTTAAATTTCGGCGAAGCCCCTAGAATTCGGAAAGCCGAATTGGGGCGCCATACACGCCTAAATCGGACAAGGACGATTACTCGCCTAAAGCTGAAAAAATCTTTAAGGATTTAAGACCTCTTGAACAGCGACCAGCTCTCGCCGCATCATGACAGTCAGTTTTCGGCTTTCTCTACTGAGGTGCTCCTCCGGAAGAACCGGGACACAATCGCAGTAGTTCTCCCTGCGCTACCTTAGCCGATATAATGGAACGTAAGGCACCAAAACAAGGGAGCTGGGCAAACCCAACTATTGACCCAAGACATGATTCGGAGCTGATGCATATAATGATATAAGTTCGGGGTGCCGCACTATCGAAAGTGTTCGGACTTATCTTGCCGTATTATGGGGCACCATAAGAAGCCCCTGGCAAATTGAACGTACCAAAAGTGTACGGATGCAATATTAAATAAACATTTTTAGGGAAAATATGCAGATAGGAATAAGAAGCTGATGTTATATATTATTTCCTATTGTTATTTAAATAATTCGTCCAAGCGTATGTGTACAATTCATGCGTTAAGCAGAAGAAAATAGGACTATTTGACATGTCCTATCCAAGGGCGGGCCACATGCGGGTATGTAAAACAGGTATAACGATCATGGACAGATACCACCTGGGTATTCCCTTTGTGCGCAAAGCCTTTTGCCCCCTTGGTTTTCCCTCCTATGATAAGTCCGATAATCCGGTTCTCTGAAGGGGCTGCCCGAAAGTAGGGTCCTGAAAGAGAAAGAAGGTTATTAAAGTATGCGGGTCTTGTGGAAGTTGAACCCCACTGTGGACCACATCACCGTTGCACCTCCGCCTATTCCCATGGTATTTTCAGTGCGTAATTGTGTACGCGCGGCACAAATGCTGCCTAAATAGGGCTAGCGCGGAGGCCGGACTGCTAGCTGTGCTCTTGGCGTGCCTGGCGATCCTGTAGCAGAGTACTCCGGACTCGCTTGACGGTGTTCGGGGTTGTTGTCGCCGAATTGGCGGTCTGCCGGAGAAGGTTGCTTTGTACTTCTGCCATGAGGGCCGCAGTGTGCTCTTCTATACGGAGAGAGCGGTCTGTGTTTCCATTGACTGTTATAACCCCGCGAGGTCCTGGCATCTTGAGCTTGAGGTATGCATAGTGTGGTACCGCATTGAATCGAGCGAATGCGGTTCGTCCAAGCAGTGCTTGATAGCCACTACGGAAAGGGACAATATCAAAGATTAACTCCTCGCTTCGGAAGTTATCCAGGGATCCGAAGACCACTTCCAGTGTTATGGAGCCTGTACAACGGGCCTCTACTCCTGGAATTACACCTTTAAAGGTGGTTTTGGTGGGTTTGATCCTTGAAGGATCGATGCCCATTTTGCGCATTGTGTCCTGATAAAGCAGGTTCAGGCTACTGCCACCGTCCATAAGGACTCGCGTGAGGTGAAATCCGTCGATGATTGGGTCAAGGACCAATGAGGCTGAACCGCCATGACGGATGCTGGTAGGGTGGTCCCTACAATCAAAAGTGATCGGACAGGCTGACTATGGGTTGAACTTTGGGGTGACTGGCTCCATCGCATGGACGTCCCTTAGTGCTTGCTCTCGTTCTCGTTTGGGAATGTGGGTGGCATAGATCATGTTTACCGTTTACACTTGGGGAGGAAATTTCTTCTGTCCACCAGTGCTCGGACGCCGGGGCTCCTCGTCATCGTCGCTGTGCAGCCCCTTGTCCTTGTTTTCGGCATTTATCTTGCCGGCCTGTTTGAACACCCAGCAATCTCTGTTAGTGTGGTTGGCTGGCTTATCAGGGGTGCCGTGAATTTGGCATGAGCGATCAAGTATGCGGTCTAGACTGGACGATCCCGGATTGTTTCTTTTGAACGGCTTTTTCCGCTGACCGGATTTTGAGCCACTGAATCCGGCGTTGACTGCCGTATCTTCGTTGTTGTTGCCATTGTTCCGACGCTTATGTCTTGCCGTTACTGTCACGAACATCGGAAGTGCCGGAGTTTCTTGGCGTGGTGCTACTGCGAGCCAACTAGCTGTCCTCGCCCGCGCAAAAGCGGGTCATGAGTGTCGTGAGGTCCGCCATGGACTTCGGTTTTTCTTGGCCGAGGTGTTGGGAGAGCCACTCATCACAGATATTATGCTTAAAGGCCGCCAAGGCTTCGGCGTCCGGACATTCGACAATTTGGTTCTTTTTAGTTAGGAACCGAGTCCAGAATTTCCTGGCTGACTCTCCGGGCTGTTGGGTAATGTGACTCAAGTCATCAGCATCCGGTGGTCGCACGTAAGTGCCTTGGAAGTTGTCGAGGACTGCATCCTCCAGGTTCTCCCAACTGCCGATGGAATTTGCCGGCAGGCTATTCAGCCAGTGTCGGGCCGGTCCTTTGAGTTTAAGAGGAAGATACTTGATGGCATGTAGATCGTCACCGCGGAAATCTTTGATCCATACCCGGGGTTTGTTGTGCCGTCGTATGATTCAATGTTTATGGGTTTAAACCCTTCTCGGAATTTGTGATCCATTACTTCGTCAGTGAAGCAGAGTGGGTGTGTGACGCCTCTATGCCGGGCTATGTTACTGTGCAGTTCGAATAAGTCTGGTCGGCTATGTTCGGCCCGGCCGAACTTGTTGATAGTGCATCCGGCATGACGATCATTGTCATGTGTTGGGACACGCCCCCGTGATCCGTAGATCGATCTTGGATGTCCTTCTTTGTTTTCCAGTATGTCTTGCAGGTCCTGCCTTTTGCCCCGGGCCGTAGTGTATTGGCGTGGGGGTGCGGGCTGGTATTCGGGCTGATACGCCGTTTTATCCCGGCCACGAGGTGGCCGGTCAGCCTCGTCATGTGCTGGTAGTGTGGGCTTTAGGACCTCCTCCTCGAGTTGAGGTAGCAATTTGTGCTTTGGGTAACCTTTGGTGTGGCGCTCGAGTCCGTATTCCTCGGCTGCCAGGACCTCAGTCCATCTGTCTGTGAGCAGATCTTGATCAGCTTGGAGCTGCTGCTGCTTCTTTTTCAGGCTTCTTGCAGTGGCCATAAGTTGGCGCTTGAAGCGCTCCTGCTCTACAGGATCCTCAGGCACGCCGAATTCATCATCGCTGAGGCTCACCTCGTCTTCGGAGGGAGGCATGTAGTTGTCCTCCTCCAAGTATCCGTCCGTCGCCTGTTCATCTGGGCTAACCTGCCCATCTTCCTGTCCGGCCTGCTCGAAGGCATGTAGTTGTATTCATCTTCAGCACCATCCAGATTGTTTTCGTCTCCTGTGCCGGTATTGCTGTGGTGGGGCTGAGAGCGGCGCCGATGACGCCCATGCTTTGATTTCTTCCCTAAGGGTTTATCCTTTATTGCCTCATCGACATTGGTTTCTTTGGGAGTGTCCACCATATATATATCATACGAGGAGGTGGTTGTCCAGCGCCACATGGGCGTGGTTCCTGTTCTTCTCCTGCATCATCGTCCACACCGTCGATGTCTTCGGAGTCGAAGTCACACACGTCGGTCAAATCATCGACAGTGGCAATGAAGTGGGTGGTGGGTGGGTAACAAAATTCCTCGTCGCCTGCTTCCCACTCGAGCCGGACATAGTTCGGCAAAGAGTCTCCTGACAAAGAGAGAGACCTTAATGAATTCAGCATGTCGCCGAAGGGCGAGTGCTGAAAGATATCCTCAACGGTGAACTCCATTACTGGAGCCCAATCGGATTCAATGGGCCCGGGTGCGTACGGTCCGGATCCTACAGCCGGAAGCAAGTCCGGGGGCCCGGTAACACAGATTTCCTTGGAGGTGGAGTCTGTGTTCGACTCTACCGCCGATGAGTATGCGGCCTCCGAGGAGGGGTCCATCCACCCGTCCTCGGATGACGCGGTCCGCCTTGGATTTAGGTCCATAGCTACTACAGGTGCGATATCCAAATATTGTCTGACAGCAGATCTAAGCTGTTCTCGTCGTGACTGTTTGGCGCTCCTGGCGTAGGCCTAAATCCACAAAGATCAAGTTTCCGTGGATATCAGCCGTGTAGTTCAAGTTTCCGAACCTGACCTGATGGCCAGGGGCGTAGCTATCGATCTGTTCCAGATGGCCAAGCGAGTTGGCCCGCAGTGTGAAGCCCCCGAACACGAAGATCTGTCCGGGGAGAAAAGTCTCACCTTGGACCGCATTATTGTTGATGATTGAAGGAGCCATCGAGGCTTGATGCAACGACACAGATGAACTCTCAATGAAAGCACCAACATCGGTGTCAAAACCGGCGGATCTCAGGTAGGGGGTCCCGAACAGTGCATCTAAGGCTAATGGTAACAGGAAGAAGGGGACACGATATTTTACCCAGGTTCGGGCCCTCTCGATGGAGGTAATACCCTACTTCCTGCTTGATTGATCTTGATGATATGAGTATTACAAGAGTTGATCTACCACGAGATCATAGAGGCTAAACCCTAGGAGCTAGCCTATGATTCTGATTGTCCTTGTCCTACAGACTAAACCCTCTGGTTTATATAGACACGGGACGAATCGCCAAGCTTGTCATCCACGCAAAGTCGGTCAAGGTGAAATCAAATAAAAGAAATACTAAACGGACTCCAAAAATCCTGAAATAAATTTTCCCCGTCCTCTAAAAATATAGCGGACAAGGTGAACATTTATTTGGGCCTCTAATGCAATTTTTGAAAAATGCATTTTTTTCCTAATTGAAATAAAATAGCAATAAAACTCCGAATAAAATACTTATTTGATTTTAATACTTTTCCTTCAATATTTCTTTATTTTGGAGAAGTCATTTTATCCGCTCTCTTTTATTTTCATATAAGAAATATTTGAAGAGAAGAATAATGAAAACCAAACGATCCACTTTTCAAATTTTGAGAAAACTCAAATATGAAAATAATGAAATTTCCAACTCTCTCCGTGGGTCCTTGAGTTGCGTAGAATTTTTAGGATCAACCAAACTACAATAAAATATGATATGCAATAATGATTTAATGCATAACATTCCAAATTGGGAATTTGGGATGTTACAATAGGTCGCACCATATCTAATAAAGTGTGGTTACGACGTTCGGACACACCATTACGCTATGGTGTTCCAGATGGCGTGAGTTGTGAAACTATTCCACATTGTTTTAAATGAAGGCCAAACTCGTAACTCACATATTCACCTCCGCGATCAGATCATAGAAACTTTATTTTCTTGTTACGATGATTCTCCACTTCACTCTGAAATTCTTTGAACTTTTCAAATGTTTCGGCTTCTATTCATTAAATAGATATACCCATATCGGCTCAAATCATCTGTGAAGGTTAGAAAATAACGATACTCGCCATGTGCCTCAACACTAATTGGAACGCATACATAGGTATGTATTATTTCCAATATGTCATTGGCTCGCTCCATTGTTCCGGAGTTTTAGTCATCTTGCCCATGAGGCATTGTTTGCAAGTATCAAATGATTCATAATCAAGTGATTCCAAAACACTACACCACGACACTCAAAGCAGGGTCAAACAATCTGTCGGCATAGGTCACCTAAGGCAACACATTTAGTGTCGGCAAAGACTTTGGCGACAGAAAGGAGCTATCGCCTATAGTCCTGCCGGGAAAGGTCTTTACCGATAGATAAATCTATGCCGACAGACAGTCTGATGGGGTTGGTAAGGTCTATGGCGACATACATTTCTATACCGATAGACTACTCTACGCCGACAGATAATCTGACAGTGTGCTATGCCGACACATAATGCGACGTCCATTGGTACGCCAACAGTTTGTCTGCCAGTGTGCTATGCCAACAATTCGTGCAACGTCCAATACTTATGGTGACACTTTTGCTTCCTGCGTTCTACATTTTAGAGCAAATACAAATGCACCATATTTTGAGTGAAATTACATTCATAATATTCAATTCATGTTCAGTACACAATACATATACAAACAATTACTCTTCTATTCATCACAAGATACCATTAACCAATACATTTATTCAACATAAATTGAAGATTCATTAGTTTTCTTCACTCAAGTTAGCTACATCCATTAAGGCAATACATAGGTCTTACATACAAGACGTGACCTGCTCCAAAATATGAGGGGCAAGCTTCTAAGAGAGCAATTATGAAAGAGATCAATCCTTCAATCACCAAGCCGACATCAACTTCCACATGAAAGAGACCAATCCTTCAATCACCAAGCCAGCATCAACTTCCTTATATGAAAAAGACCAATCCTTCAATCACCA
Source organism: Triticum aestivum (assembly GCF_018294505.1). Classification (NCBI taxonomy): domain Eukaryota; kingdom Viridiplantae; phylum Streptophyta; class Magnoliopsida; order Poales; family Poaceae; genus Triticum; species Triticum aestivum. The sequence continues at coordinate 128,747,641 of NC_057804.1, read as the reverse complement.
AGACGGCATCAACTTCCATACGAATAAGTTGTGTCGACCATGTAATGAACAAAAGCGATCACTGAAACATCTTAGATCAACCTCTGGACTTCCTACTTTCTGCCATATGTCTCTGCAAAAGAAGTTATATGTTTGAGAAATTATAGAAATTAGAATTTGTTCTAACTTCTGAGTTGCCCTTGACCCAAAGATCTAAACAAGATCTAAAAAATAGAAGATGTATTGCAAACAGTCTGGTTACATAAGATATCCTCATTAGAACATCAAGCCAAGTTTGGCTAGCTCCTAGCATACATGGCTTACTATACAAATTATGCACTCATTGTTAAACAATCATATTTATTCAAAGGCATCAGGAACAAGATTTTTACTATAACTTCAAAGATTTGTAGGAGAAGACCAGAGAAAATGAAGCACAAGAGCATGGATGGCTGATGCACAGATATAGTGGAGGGAAAAGACTACAACAAGGGGGTGATAAACAGCGACAAAAGAAGAGGGGTGCAATCAAGCACCACCAGAAGCAAAACAAGAAATACATTGACAAACAGGTTCAAATTTGAACATATAGTGTGTTTAAGTACATTTGATATGGAATTTTCTCTGTATAGTGGATGCTAAATTTTCTCTTATTATTGCACATCCTGTGATGTTGAAGCCATTCTTTACAACATGAATACAATAGAAATTACATTAACCTAGTGCCAATATTATACGTAGATGTCTATAGGGAAAAGATAATTAAAAAATGAGTGCAAGATCATCTTATTCTCACCTATGTTTCCTGAGGAGTGCCACGCATTCGTCTCAGAACTCTCGGTCATTGGACAACAAGATCAGACCGGTGATTGGATGTGCGAGGTCAGGAATGTATTCCGGAATCTATGTTGCAAAAAAGGAGTCAGGTGTAATCCTAATATGTGGATTGAACTAAATATGCTTCCCTAAAAATAGCGGTCAAGTATTTTTTTGTGGCTGCTCTTTAAAAGAGAGCAGGCTTCAATTTAGCTACTAGGAATTGCACACTGACGGACAATTGTACCACTCACCATATTTGAACAAATATGCAAGCAAACATTCAGAGCTTGTGTACTAAATTACACATTTCTGCTAGCTTCCAAGATCAAGCCTCATAACTTGATATTGTTTGCATGATAATGGGGGCTGCGCTGCACACATATAAACATAGAAACCAAAAATTCTATGTTCTGCTATAACCCAGATTTAGTATCACCTTATCATGCCCTCAGTTCTTATCTATTTCTGATAGAAGCTAGATATCTAGTAGCCTGATGCATTATCTATTTATAATGACACTACAAATTGAACTATATGTGTTTAGTTATGACGCATGAAACCTTCAAGAAAAATACAAAGATGTCCCATAAGAAAAATAATAGTGTTTAGTTCAAATCCAGGACCCTTTTCCCAATTCTGAACCTGTCTTCCTGACCTAAGTATCAAACAAAACATAGCAATGTCATCTCATGGAAAAAAGTTGACAAGAACAATACCTGGTATTTCGACATTTCCGATTCCTTGAGAAAAGAGAACTTGATGCATCTCTCCAATTTTTCGTTGCATTTGTTCCGTGAGCTCTAGTAGAGTAGAAACATGTTCATCTTGTCAATGAAATTTAATTTCCATTGCAAGTGTTGTTGGCGGTTCAGCTGCTTCTTCAGGTTGTTCTGGAAAAAATACAGCAAATGAGGTACCTAATTTAGTTCTACAATTAAGTCAGTGCAGTCTATACTTCTCATCGATTGATATGCAGTCACGTGCATGGTTGTACTAAAGAAAACACATGATGTGTATGTGTGGCTACCAATTAGTGTCTGCTTGTGCGGTAGGAACTCCAATTTTATGTGTATGTGCTCTAACAAATATTTCATCTCTCTGTGGGTCATAGCCAAGTTCTTCAGCCCGCAACAAGTTTATTTTCCCTAGTAATTAGAAAACTAACTAATCGTATGCATCACTTTCAAAGAGAGGTGCTCGAGTTTACCAATTCATGTCTGCTACGAGCCTAACTCTTGATTGTTCATATGCAGGGAGCTTGCTTCCACCTCTTGTTCCTTCCATCTTTTCTCCTGCAAATAGCACATATTAGAGCATGATGATTAATAAAAAATAGTGGAAAATATGCATACTGGGCAAATTATGTGATGAGTTAAATACATGGTAGAAACTTTTATCATATGGGGGCCGCACCAGCCCCTGGTGGTAGGTGCGTCTCTCCTCTTGGCCCATTAGGCACATATCTTTTTGCCGGGGGTGCCTGGAACCCCTTCTGGTGACTAGATATGTACTAGGTACCCCCGAAACACTTCCGGTGTCCGAATACCATCGTCCTATATATCAATCTTTATCTCTCAACCATTTTGAGACTCCTCGTCATGTCCATAATCTCATCCGGGACTCCAAACAATATTCGGTCACTAAATCACATAACTCATATAATACAATATCGTCATCGAACGTTAAGCGTGCAGATCCTATGGGTTTGAGAACCATGTAGACATGACCGAGACACCTCTCCGGTCAATAACCAATAGCGGAACCTGGATCCCATATTGGTTCCTACATATTCTATGAAGATCTTTATCAGTCGAACCGTTATGACAACATACATTATTCCCTTTGTCTGTTGGTATGTTACTTGCCCGAGGTTTGATCGTTAGTATCTTCATTACCGACAAGTCTCTTTACTCGTTCCATAATACATCACCTCGTGACTAACTCCTTAGTCATTTGCTTGCAAGCTTATGATGTCCATTACCGAGAGGGCCCAGAGATACCTCTTTGATACTTGGAGTGACAAATCCTAATCTCGATATATGCCAAGTAAACAAACACCTTCGGAGATGCCTGTAGAGCATCTCTATAATCACACAGTTACATTGTGACGTTTGATAGCACATAAGGCATTCCTCCGGTATTCGGGAGTTGCATAATATCATAGTGGAAGGAATATGTATTTGACATGAAGAAAGCAATAGCAATAAAACTTAACGACCATAATGCTAAGCTAACGAATGGGTCTTGTCCATCACATCATTCTCCCAATGATGTGATCCCGTTATCAAATGACAACTCATGTCCATGGTTAGGAAACCTTAACCATCTTTGATCAACGAGCTAGTCAAGTAGAAGCTCACTAGGGACATGGTGTTTGTTTATATATTCATGCATGTATTTAGGTTTCCAATAAATATAATTCTAGCATGAATAATAAACCTTTATCATGAATAAGGAAATATAAAATAACAACTTTATTATTGCCTCTAGGCACTACTAGAATTAGCTTCTTTGTCGTCTGCCACTTCTTTGTCGTCTGTTGGCTGACAGCAAAGAAGGTCTTTGCCGTCAGCCACAAGAAAACGGACGGCAACAAAGTGGCTGATGGCAAACAAGGTCTTTTCCATTAGCCAATTCTTTGCAGTCTGCTGGCTGATGGCAAAGAATCTTTGCCATCAGCCAGCAGAGGGCAAAGAGGTGGGTGCGTCCAGTTATTGTCTAACCTACTACGACCCACCGGCCCCACCTCTTTGTCGTCCACTGGCGGACGGCAAAGAATCTTTGCCGACCGTTGGCGGACGGCAAAGAGGTGGGTACGGTAATGGTCGTCCCGCCCCCGTCCTCTCTCTCTTCTCTCAGTGTCTCTCATTCCCATCCCCACCCACACCCGCGCTGCCGCCGCCGACCCCGTCCGCCGTAGCCGGGCGCCCCGCCGCCCCGCACCCGTCCCCTGTGGTGCCCCGACCTCCACCGTGCCCCCATTGCCCCTTCCATGTCGCCCCCCCCCCCCCGCCCCGCCCCCTCCCATCCGTCGCCATCCCCCACCCACACCGCGTTGCCGCCGCCGACCCCGTCCGCTGTAGTCGGCCGCCCCGCTGCCCGCACCCCTCCCATGCCGCCCCGACCTCCACCACGGCCCCGTCGCCCCTTCCACGTCGGCAAGCCGCGTCGCGGCCATTCCCGCCCCATCACCGTCCCCGCCCCGTCCCGCCGCGGTCGTCTGGCCTCCCCCTCCACCGGGTCGCCGCCTCCTCCAGCGGCCGCCGCGGCCGTCCGGCCTCCCCCTCCACCAGGTCGCCGCCTCCTCCTGCAAGTGAGCTCCTCCCCTTTTTTTTGTTTAATTAGTTTCTTTTTGTTTCTTTTAGTTTAGTTTATGTTTTAGTTATAGTTTTAGTTTATTTTAGATTAGTTTTAGTTTTAGTTTATTTTAGTTTAGTTTATTTTAGTTAGTTTTAGTTTAGAAGAAGAAGAGTAGAAGGAGGAGGAGGAGGGAGGAACAGGAGGAGGAAGAAGAAGAAAGAAGAAAAGAAGAAGAAGAGGAAAAAGGAGAAGAAGAAGAAGAAGAAGAGGAGGAGGGGGAGGAGGAGGAGAAAGAAGAAGAAGAAGAAGAAGAAGAAGAAGAAGAAGAAGAAGAAGAAGAAGAAGAAGAAGAAGAAGAAGAAGAAGAAGAAGAAGAAGAAGAAGAAGAAGAAGAAGAAGAAGAAGAAGAAGAAGAAAGAGGAGAGGAGGAGAAGAAGAAGAGAAGAAGAAAAGGAAAAAATAGAGCCCGACCCCAACCACCGACACCCCGACACCCCGGCACGACACCCCGACCCCGACCCCCGACACCCTGACACCACACCCCGACACCCTGACACCACACCCCGACCCCGACCCCCGACGACCCCCGACACCCTGACACCACACCCCGACCCACACCCCGACCCCGACCACGACACCCTGACACGCCGACCCCGACACCCTGACACGCCAACCTCGACACAACACCCTGACACCCCGGCACAACACCCCAACCCCGACCCCCGACCCCCGACACCCTGACACCACAACCGACCCCGACCCCCGACGCCCGACACCCCGACACCACACCCCGACACCACACCCCGACCCCCGCCCGCCAACACCCTGACACCACACCCCGACACCCTGACACCCCGATCGACCCCGACACCCTGACACCACAACCTGACCCCAACCCCGACCCCGACACCCTGACACCCCGATCGACCCCGATAGCCTGACACCACACCCCGACCCCGACCCCGACGGGGTCATATATTTGTGAATTATAAGTTAGGTCGTATATTTTTCGATTTTGTTATGCAAAACATCATATATATTTGTGTTGATCGGGTGGATTTAAATGTGCAGTTGTTTCGTTTCTGCGAGGGTGTGGTGTTTGACGACCTCCCCATGCGTTCGATGAGCTATGCGTTTGTTGGTGAGCACAAATGACATCTCCTCCTCCCCCCTTCATTTGCTCTGTTCCGGTCTTCGTGCCGATGAAACTTGCTAGCTATAGGTGTCAATCATCAGTATGCGTAACCACTATGCATCTCCCGTTTGAAAGGGTAACATCTATAAATATGCATGCATTTGCATATTTATAATCATGATTCTTTCGAATTGTCCAACGTTATCCATGGACAGCCCGAGTATGTGTAGATTGGGTTGTTTTTTCCATATGCTCAGCTCCGGATCTAATGCAGAATTTCGTCAGTGCCTCCCTATTGTTCTTCGGGTAGACATCCGCTTTGCTTATTGCCGAGACATGTATCAGGAGAATAGCGGGGAGGTGCTGCTGAAATTTTGCGTCGGATCCGAAGCAGAGCATGGGAAAACAAACCCGATCTACACATACTCGGGTGGGATTAGGACCTATCCTTACCTATTAGCGTGTAGGTTGCATGGACGTAATAAAACTGACAAACTCCATTAACTGATGGATATGGTTTGCTTAATTATCTATATATTTCTTGTGTGTCCAGTAGGAAATCAATATGAGTGATCGTGCATGGATGTACACCAGTTACACTAGTCAGTATGTTCGGACTGAGGAATGGTTAACAAAAACCAAGGGGTTTGTTAGAGCCACATTTGCAAATGGCCAGAAATTAAGCTGGTGCCCATGTGTCCGGTGCGATAACTATAATCAGAGGGACGAGCTTCAAATGAGTAAACAGCTACAGAAGTTTGGTTTTACACCTGGTTACATGTTCTGGACATTACATGGTGAGTCTGCCCAACGTGCCAGAGCCGAGGTGGTTCGTCGTCGCACCGACGAGCATGGTACCGGGACGGAAGACATGGTGCAAGACTTTGACGATGCTCGGGACTCGGACGAGGAGATGGAGGAATCTGCAAAGGCCTTCACTGAAATGTTGGAGTCCTCAAAACATCCTCTCCATGAGCACACTGAGCTTTGTCAGCTGGATGCCATCTCACAAATAATGGCATTGAAGGCTCAATTCAACTTGGGCAGAGAATGCTAGGACGCGATGATGACAGTATTCGAACGATTTCTACCCAAAGGCCATGTGCTACCTGCAAACATGTACCAATCAGACAAAATCCTCCATGCTCTTAAGATGCCCTATGAGAAGATACATGCCTGTGAGGAAGGATGTGTCTTATTTAGGTGGGTCACGTTGCCCGGTGAGGGTCAGGTTCCACAGCTAGCACTAAGCTGGGAGCTGTACTCGGTTGCCCCATCCCCTCCGGGGGAGATGGTCGCTGGTGTCGCGTGCGAGACGGTGGCCGACATTGTGTTCCGTCAGTTTTGGGTAATTTCTCCTTTACAGAATTAAAAATCAACACTACCTAGCTAGTGATTGTACTAATCAGTGTTGTCTTGTTTGATTGCAGACCTTCTACGGGGTTTTAGAGGGAGAATAGGAGGCCGCGTCTATGGTTGTCGAAGCCAAGTGCAAGCGCCTACTTCAGAATGTACGGCACGAGGCTCGGGTGCAGGCCGTTCGAGACTACTACGCCTTGAAGGGTATTGGGAGGGGCAAGAAGAAGTGTCGCGACAAGTTTTTGAGTAGGGAGAATTACTTGCAGGTAATTACCTATTCTTAAGGCCTTGAACTTAGTTTTCTTGATTTTATTTGTAGGTGTAGCACTAAAATTTCTCTTGACTAACTTAGGTACCCCCGAGATGGTGTGCGGATAAGATGGACTATTAGGAGGCGTTGGTGTATATGTGGTGCTCTCCCCAATGGCTAGTCGAACACCATAGGGCCAAGTATAAGCATGACCAAATGGTTAGTGTGCCACACCATCAAGGGAGCTCCAACCGGTTTGAGTACGGGGATCACTCGGTATGTGGTTTCCTACATCATTCATGCAATTTCATTCTTCATGCTAGCATTTTCCCTTCCAAAATGACTTAATGTGCTTAGTTAGTTAAAAAATGGCATAACTACCTTGGATAGTACATTTATGACATAATTAGCTCTAAAATGACATAAGAACCTTAGATAGCTCTATAAAATAACTAAATATGCTTTAGTTAGTTAAAAAATGGCATAACTACCTTGGGTAGTACATTTATGACATAATTAGCACTAAAATGACATAATAACCTTAGATAGCTCTATAAAATAACTAAATGCTTTAGTTAGTTAAAAAATGGCAAAATAACCTTGGATAGCTCAATAACGACCTAAACTAATCTTAGCTAGTACATTCATGACATAATTAGCTCTAAAATGACATAACAACCTTAATAGCTCTATAAAATGCCTAAACATGCTTTAGTTAGATAAAAAATGGCATCACTACCTTGGATAGCTCAATAATGACATAATTAGCATACTTTCGTCAAAAATGGCATAACAATCTTGGTTACCACCAAAATGATCTAAACTTAGCTTATTTTCCTCGAAAATGACATAACAACCTTGCTTAGCTCCAAAATGAACTATTTACATAGCAATATCATTCTTCATGCTAGCTTGAGCCCTTAAATAATATTTTGTTCCTCTCTCTCAGGCGCACCACCACAGGAAGCCTGTTCCAAATCTGTTCGACCTCTATGGCATGGCCCATAGTGCCCCTTACAAGAAGGCCAAGGCATTCTTGAAGTCTGACCTAGATCATCCAGAGAGCTTCACCAACATCTCCTCCCCCCACAAGATGGTGAAGTACAGAGACGAGGGGAAGGCGAGGAAAGGGGATGACTTTAACTCGAGCCAGGATACTTTTGATACAGAGCTGGTGATGATATCTGGTGGAGGGAGGTCCCATGGCTCCATAGCCATTGGTGATGGACTGATACGTTGTCCTATGACTCTCCCGCAGTTCAAGAAGCGCTAGAGTAGCTCTGCTCCTGAGATAACGCCTTGTGCACTGCCACCGGAGCTCGCCATGGCGGTTAGTTATACCGTCTCTCTCACCTTTCCTCCATTACATTGTGTGTGCGTCCATCGATGATTACAATGCTAATGAGGAGTGGTGTGTTGCAGGCATTGGTTGAGAAAGAGAGACTGAAAACCCAGGCGCTTTTGGAGGAGGCAAAAAGGGAGGCGGCGAAGAGGGAGAGGGAGATGGAGGAGAGGACGGCTAAGCTGTTGGAGGAGGAGAGGAACCGAAACGAGGCGTCTCATCGGGCCCTCTACGAGCTCCTCGTGTTACGTTTCTCATGCATATTAGCCAAATCATGCACGTAATGTTCGCATTACTAACTAATATGACTGACTCGTGAGAACCAAATGTGCAGACCATGTGCGAGAAAAATGGTCAGACCCCTCCGCTGATGCCCCAGATAGCTCCGGCGACCATGGTGAGTTTGATTTGAATGGTTGTTAGTTACTAGTATTCACATTTCAGTTGCACCATGCTAACGAGACATTATTGGAAATGATCTTTAGTGCAGCATGCCTCCCGACAAGCATCAACCAATCCTTCTACGTCTGGCAATGGCGCAACCCTGACCGGTCCTTCACCTACGTCTGCCACTGGCGCAGCCCCGACCGTTCCTTCACCTTCGTGATAACGGTATTTTTCTTCTTATTTGGCCTATTTAGTCCATTTATGACATAATTTAGCCTATTTAGCCCATTTATGACCAAGTTTACCTAGGTTAGCTCCAATATGATCCATTTAACCTATGTTAGCTCGCAAATGATCCATTTAACCTAAGTTAGCTCCAAAATGACCTATTTACCTAGCTTAGCTCTAAATTGACATTTTTACCTACCTTAGCCCATAAATGGCATTTTTACCTACCTTAGCTCCAAAATGGCATTTTTACCTACCTTAGCCTATTTAGTCCACAAATGACATAATAAGATGAAGAAAATCAAGGAAGAAGAAGAAGAAGAAGAAGAAGAAGAACTTCTTCTTCTTTTCCTCCTCTTCCTTTTCTTCTAGCTAGTCTTCTTCTTCTTTTTGTTCTTGTTCGAACTGTTGGAAATATGCCCTAGAGGCAATAATAAATTAGTTATTATTATATTTCCTTGTTCATGATAATCATTTATTATCCATGCTATAGTTGTATTGATAGGAAACTCAGATACATGTGTGGGTACATAGACAACACCATGTCCCTAGTAAGCCTATAGTTGACTAGCTCGATGATCAATAGATGGTTATGGTTTCCTGACCATAGACATTGGATGTCGTTGATAACGGGATCACATCATTAGCAGAATGATGTGATGGACAAGACCCAATCCTAAGCCTAGCACAAAGATCATGTAGTTCGTATGCTAAAGCTTTTCTAATGTCAAGTATCATTTCCTTAGACCATGAGATTGTGCAACTCCCGGATACCGTAGGAATGCTTTGGGTGTACCAAACATCACAACGTAACTGGGTGGCTATAAAGGTGCACTACAGGTATCTCCGAAAGTGTCTGTTGGGTTGGCATGAATCGATACTGGGATTTGTCACTCCGTGTGAACGGAGAGGTATCTCTGGGCCCACCCTATAGGACATCATCATAATGTGCACAATGTGACCAAGGGGTTGATCACGGGATGATGTGTTATGGAACGAGTAAAGAGACTTGCCGGTAACGAGATTGAACAAGGTATCGGGATACCGACGATCGAATCTCGGGCAAGTACAATACCACTAGACAAAGGGAATTGTGTACGGGATCGATTGAGTCCTTGACATCGTGATTCATCCGATGAGATCATCGTGGAACATGTGGGAGCCAACATGGGTATCCAGATCCCACTGTTGGTTATTGACCGGAGAAAGTCTCGGTCATGTCTGCATGGTTCCCGAACCCGTAGGGTCTACACACTTAAGGTTCGATGACCCTAGGGTTATAAAGGAAGTTTGTATGTGGTTAACGAATGTTGTTCGGAGTCCCAGATGAGATCCCGGATGTCACGAGGAGTTCCGAAATGGTCCGGAGGTAAAGATTTATATATGGGAAGTCCTGTTTTGGTCATCGGAAAAGTTTCGGGTTTTATCGGTAATGTATCGGGACCACCGGGATGGTCCCGGGGGTCCACCAAGTGGGGCCACCATCCCCGGAGGGCTGCATGGGCCAAGTATGGGAGGGGACCAGCCCAGGTGGGCTGGTGCGCCCCCCACAAGGTTGCGAACATCGGACAAACACGTTTTGATAACTACGTGATAGTTCAGTTAAGCGGTTTAGAGTTGAGGCACCAAAGACGTTTTCGAAACATCGCGGAACATATGAGATATTTCGAGGGCTGAAATTGGGATTTCAGGCTCGTGCCCACGTCAAGAGGTATAAGACCTCCGACGATTTTCTTAGCCTTCAAACTAAGGGAGAAAAGCTCAATCGTTGAGCTTGTGCTCAGATTGTCTGAGTGCAACAATCATTTGAATCGAGTGGGAGTTGATCTTCCAGATGAGATAGTGATGTTTCTCCAAAGTCATTGCCACCAAGCTGCTAGAGCTTCGTGATGAACTATAACATATCAGGGATAGATATGATGATCCTTGAGGTATTCACGATGTTTGACACCGCGAAAGTAGAAATCAAGAAGGAGCATCAATTGTTGATAGTTGGTGAAACCACTAGTTTCAAAAAGGAAAAGGGCAAGAAGGGATACTTCATGAAACGGCAAATTAGCTGCTGCTCCTGTGAAGAAACCCAAGGTTGAACCTAAACCCGAGACTAAGTGCTTCTGTAATAAGGGGAACAATCACCGGAGCAGGATTACCCTAGATACTTGGTAGATAAGAATGCTGGAAAGGACAATAGAAGTATATTGGATATACATTATGTTAATGTGTACTTTACTAGTACTCCTAGTAGCACCAGGGTATTAAGATCGGTTCGGTTGCTAAGTGTTAGTAACTCGAAATAAAAGAGCTACAGAACAAATGGAGACTAGCTAAAGGTGAGCTGACGATATGTGTTGGAAGTGTTTCCAGGTTTGATGTGATCAAACATCACATGCTCCCTCTACCATCAAGATTAGTATTAAACCTAAATAATTGTCATTTGGTATTTGCGTTGAGCATAGACATGATTGGATTATGTCTATCGCAATACGGTTATTCATTTAAGGAGAATAATGGTTACTCTATTTATTTGAATAATACCTTCAATGGTCTTGCACCTAAAGGAATGGTTTATTGAATCTCGATCGTAGTGATACACAATTTCATGCCAAAAGATATAAGATAGTAATGATAGTACCACTTACTTGTGGCACTGCCATTTAAGTCATATTGGTATAAAACGCATGAAGAAGCTCCATGTTGATGGATCTTTGGACTCACTCGTTTTGAAAAGTTTGAGACATGCGAACCATGTCTATTGGTGTATACGCATGAAGAAACTCCATGCAGATGGATCGTTTGGACTCACTTAATTTTGAATCACTTGAGATATGCAAATCATACCACATGGGCAAGATGACTGAAAAGCCTCGTTTTCAGTAAGATGGAACAAGATAGCAACTTGTTGGAAGTAACACATTTTGATGTGTGCAGTCCAATGAGTGCTGAGGCATGCAGTGAATATCGTTATGTTCTTACTTCATAGATGATTCGAGTAGATGTTGAGTATATTTACTTGATGAAAGACAAGTCTGAATTATTGAATGGTTCAAGTAATTTCAGAGTGAAGTTAAAGATCATTGTGACAAGAGGATAAAATGTCTATGATATGATCATAGAGATAAGTATCTGAGTTACGAGCTTTGGCAAGCAATTAAGACATTGTGGAAATTGTTTCACAATTAATACCGCCTGGAACACCATAGTGTGAGGGTGTGTCCGAACATCATAGTTACACCCTATTGGATATGGTGTGTACCATGATGTCTCTTATCGAATTACCACTATCGTTCATGGGTTAGGCATTAGAGACCACTGCACTCACTTTAATAGGGCACCATGTAATTCCGTTGAGACGACACCGTTTGAACTCTGGTTTGGAGAAACCTAAGTTTTCGTTTCTTAAAAGTTTGGGGCTGCGACGCTTATGTGAAAAGTTTCAGGTTGATAAGCTCGAACCCAAAGCGGATAAAATGCATCTTCATTGGACACCCAAAATAGTTGGGTATACCTCCTAATTCAGATCCGAAAGCAATAGGGATTGTTTCTTGAATCGATTCCTTTCTCGAGAAAAGTTTCTCTCGAAAGAATTGAGTGGGAGGATGGTGGAGACTTGATGAGGTTATTGAACCATCACTTTTCAACAAGTGTGTAGCAGGGCACAGGAAGTTGTTCCTGTGGCACCTACACCAATTGAAGTAGAAGCTTATGATAGTGATCATAAAGTTTTGGATCAAGTCACTACCGTACCTCGTAGGGTGACAAGGATGCGTACTACTTCAGAATGGTACAGTAATCCTGTCCTGAAGGTCATGTTGCTAGACAACAATGAACCTATGAGCTATGAAGAAGCGATGGTGGGCACAAATTCTGACAAATGGTTAGAAACCATGAAATCCGAGATAGGATCCATGTATCAGAACAAAGCATGGACTTTGGTGGACTTGCCCGATTGGCAAGCCATTGAGATAAATGGATCTTTAAGAAGAAGACGGATGTGGACGGTAATGTCACCGTCTATGAAGCTCGACTTGTGGCGAAGAGTTTTTCACAAGTTCAAGGAGTTGACTATGATGAGATTTTCGCATCCGTAGCGATGCTTAAGTCCGTCGGAATCATGTTAGCATTAGCTGCATTTATGAAATCTGGCAGATGGATGTCAAAACGAGTTTCCTTACCAGATTTCGTAAGGAAAGGATGTATGTGATACAATCAGAAAGGTTTTGTCGATCCTAAGGATGCTAAAAGGTATGCTAGCTCCAGTGATCCTTCCATGGACTGGAGTAAGCATCTCGGAGTTGGAATATGCACTTTGATAAGATTATCAAAGATTTTGGGTTTATACAAAGTTTATGAGAAACTTGTATTTCCAAAGAAGGAGTGGGAGCACTACAGAATTTCTGATAAGTATATGTTGTAAACATATTGTTGATTAGAAATGATGTAGAATTTCTAAAAAGCATATAGGGTTATTTGAAAAGTGTTTTTCAAGGGAAAACCAGGATTAAGCTACTTGAACATTGAGCATCAAGATCTATAAGGATAGATCAAAAAACGCTTAATGATACTTTCAAATGAGCATATACCTTGACATGATCTTGAAGGTGTTCAAGATGGATCAGTCAAAGAAGGAGTTCTTGCCTGAGATGTAAGGTACGAAGTTAAGACTTAAAGCTCGACCACGGCAGAATAGAGAGAAAGGACGAAGGTCGTCCCCTATGCTTGTAGGCTTTATAGTATGATATGCTGTGTACCGCACCGGAAATGTGCCTTGCCATGAGTCAGTCAAGTGGTACAAGAATGATCCAGGAATGGATCATTGGACAGCGGTCAAAATTGTCCTTGGAGTAAATAAGGACAGGTTTCTCGATTATGGAGGTGATAAAGAGTTCGGCGTAAAGGGTTACGTCGATACAAGCTTTAACACTTATCCGAGTGACTCTGAGTAGCAAACCGGATAGGTATAGTGGAGCAACCATTTGGAATAGCTCCAAGTGGAGCGTGGAGGCAGCATTTACAGCATGACCTAGAGATTTGTGAAGTACATACGGATCTGAAAGTTGCAGACCCGTTGACTAAAACCTCTCTCACAAGCAAAACATGATCAAACCCCAGAACTCATTGAGTCTTAATCACATGATGATGTGAACTAGTTTAATGACACTAGTAAACTCTTTGGATGTTGGTCACATGGCGATGTGACCTATGAGTGTTAATCACATGGCGATGTGAACTAGATTATTGACTCTAGTGCAAGTGGGAGACTATTGGAAATATGCCCTAGAGGCAATAATAAATTAGTTATTATTATATTTCCTTGTTCATGATAATCGTTTATTATCCATGCTATAATTGTATTGATAGGAAACTCAGATACATGTGTGGGTACATAGACAACACCATGTCCCTAGTAAACCTCTAGTTGACTAGCTCGATGATCAATAGATGGTTACGGTTTCCTGACCATGGACATTGGATGTCGTTGATAACGGGATCACATCATTAGCAGAATGATGTGATGGACAAGACCCAATCCTAAGCCTAGCACAAAGATCGTGCAGTTCGTATGCTAAAGCTTTTCTAATGTCAAGTATCATTTCCTTAGACCATGAGATTGTGCAACTCCTGGATACCGTAGGAATGCTTTGGGTGTACCAAACGTCACAACGTAACTGGGTGGCTATAAAGGTGCACTACAGGTATCTCCGAAAGTGTCTGTTGGGTTGGCACGAATCGAGACTGGGATTTGTCACTCCGTGTAAACGGAGAGGTATCTCTGGGCCCACTCGGTAGGACATCATCATAATGTGCACAATGTGACCAAGGGGTTGATCACGGGATGATGTGTTACAGAACGAGTAAAGGGACTTGCCGGTAACAAGATTGAACAAGGTATCGGGATACCGACGATCGAATCTTGGGCAAGTACAATACCGCTAGACAAAGGGAATTGTATATGGGATTGATTGAGTCCTTGACATCATGGTTCATCCGATGAGATCATCGTGGAACATGTGGGAGCCAACATGGGTATCCAGATCCCGCTGTTGGTTATTGACCGGAGAACGTCTCGGTCATGTCTGCATGGTTCCCGAACCCGTAGGGTCTACACACTTAAGGTTTGATGACGCTAGGGTTATAAAGGAAGTTTGTATGTGGTTACCGAATGTTGTTCAGAGTCCCGGATGAGATCCCGGACGTCACGAGGAGTTCCGGAATGGTCCGGAGGTAAAGATTTATATATGGGAAGTCCTGTTTTGGTCACCGGAAAAGTTTTGGGTTTTATCGGTAACGTACCGGGACCACCGGGAGGGTCCCGAGGGTCCACCAAGTGGGGCCACCATCCCCGGAGGGCTGCATGGGCCAAGTGTGGGAGGGGACCAGCCGCAGGTGGTCTGGTGCGCCCCCCCCCCACAAGGGCCCAAGGCGCCTAGGGTTTGGGGAGGGGGCGGACCCACCTAACTTGGGGGGCAAGTTTCCCCTCTCCCCCCCCTTGGCCGCCACCCTAGATGGGATTGGGGCTGCCGCACCCCTTGGGGTGGAAACCCTAGAGGGGGTGCACCCCCCTCCCTCTCCCCTATATATAGCTGAGGTGAGGGCTGCCAACACATGAGTTTTCACCTCTCCCTAGTGCAGCCCTACCTCTCTTCCTCCTCCTCTCCCGCGGTGCTTGGCGAAGCCCTGCAGGATTGCCACACTCCTCCATCACCACCACACCGTTATGCTGGTGCTGGATGGAGTCTTCCTCAACCTCTCCCTCTCTGCTTGTTGGATCAAGGCATGGGAGACGTCACCGAGCTGTACATATGTTGAACGTGGAGGTGCCGTCTGTTCGGCACTAGGATCTCCAGTGATTTGGATCACAACGAGTACGACTCCTTCAACCCCGTTCTCTTGAACGCTTCCACTTAGCGATCTACAAGGGTATGTAGATGCACTCCCCTCTCTCTCGTTGCTAGTCTCTCCATAGATAGATCTTGGTGACTCGTAGGAAAATTTTGAATTTCTGCTACGTTCCCCAACACGAACTTTCATCTTTCCCAATTTGCAGATTTGCTTTAGATCGACGAGGAAGATTGCATTGATGGAGTGTCCTATTCTTCTCTTGCTCCCTTATTGTTTATGAAAACTTGTTGGATATGTACATATGTCTATATGGATATGTTGTTGGAAACTTGTTTCTGGATATGTATGTACATATATGGATATGTTGGACTTTGTTGAACTATATGTTGTTGGATTTGATGAAATATGTTGTTGGACATGCTCTTATATGTTGTTGGATATGTTGGAGTTATATGTCGTTGGATATGTTGGAGATATATGTATGTATGTATATCTGTTATATGTTGTTTGCCAAATCAAATGGATTAAAAAACAGGGGATATATAGCCTCTTTGAGATTTGCCGGCTGCTAGCAGACGGCAAAGAGGCCACATGGTAGCTTCCTATGCAAACTGGGAACACTGGGCTTCCTATTTGGTCACTTTGCCGTCTCTGCTAGCAGACGGCAAAGTGTCCAAATAGGACTGGTAAACAGGGCCAGCTATGTCATCTGCCAGCGGATGGCAAAGATTCAAAGCTCTTTGATGTCCGCTGGCAGACGGCATAGCTGGCCACGTGGCAGCTTCTCAGTGGTGGCCCAGCTGAGCTCTTTGCCATCAGCTTGCAGGTGGCAAAGAACACGCCATTAACCCTAACGGCTCTCACCCCACCCCACTGCCGTCCAGAATCTTTGTCGTCTGCTTGGCTATGATGGCGGACGGCACAACCCTTTGTCGTCCGCTTCTATGAAGCAGATGGCAAAGAAGGACTTTGCCGGCACTCGTTTGGCCGGACATCTTGCCGTCCGCCATCCATGCCTTTGCCGTCCGCCATGGCAGACGGCAAAGAAGCTGATTCCAGTAGTGAGTGTATATTTCCTTCGGCACTACAGCATGGATAATAGAGGATGTGTGTAACAATACAGGGACAATCCTAGTGACATCGATAAAGAGATATAAACTAATCATAACAGTAATCGTATTATTTAGCGGTGGACCATTAATCTTCAGCAAACCACATCACCAAAGTTATGCCATTTTTGTGGTGGCTTGACCTCCATGAAGACAAATAGAGAAGGAACAAAATAAGTTACCGTGTGTTGGCAGATGTCCATCCTACATAATTTCTTGCTAATGTTAGTATAAAATTTTCACAACTCAAATCATGCAAGCATGCTCAATTTTGTTGTGGCCCTTCGACATCATCAGAATCCATCAAGCTCACTAATTGAAGTTGGTCTGGTTATTTTCATTTAGTGTAATGAATCGATGGTAACTAGATTTTCCGAGTGCAAGAGGGTTGCATAACCCAATAAGCCTTAATGGAACATATCTATACATGAGCAAAAGCCAATGCTTAAAGATACGTGCTCTCTAGAAATCAACCACTAGTTCTTTGTCAGCATAGTTGAGCAATGCAAAATACTATACTTTGCTTGGTTTTTGAAGATTGCATCACATGGGCAACATGTTCATCTAATAGGGAATAAATCAAAGTTGTTTTTTTGTTGCAGTTTTTAAATATGTCATTAAATAACTCTAGAGGAGATGCATCACTGTTGTAAGAGAAACAACAATAGAAGCAAGCTTGAGGTCACAAAGCAATCTGTTGTTACTAAGCTAAGTGGATTTTCCCCATATAAATAAGCCAAATGGATAGTTCTTTTAAATCAGATAAATGGATGTTTCAGCACACCAAAACTCGAAGGTTCATGAAATATTGTAGGCACAAATTACAACATATGTAAAAGCTATGCTATTTAACATTTGAGCCAGCATACCACACAATTTCATAACTGGTACATAGAATTTCTGGCTATCTTATTCTTGTACTATGAAACTAAATGTTTGATTTTCTATACAAGCTGCACTACATGAAGAGGACCGTTGATTTATTATGGCATACAACATAATATTTCAATGTGCAAGCAATATGAATTGAAACATAATTTTTAATAGTGCAGCAGGAAGCAAGGAGCAACCACAATACATGAACCTAGGAATTTAATCTCAATAGTTAGTTTGAAACGAAAGATCAAACAGTCCTGGTCCTTCAGGCGATGTTGAAATGAACTACCACGAGCAGTAAGTATGGCATCAAACATGTCCAAATGAAAAACTAAGCCCTCAAAGATCGCTCACAAACCATAGTTATGTGCAGAGCGATGTGGTGACGAGCAGCTGTAACATCAGGGTACACAACCACCACTACACCAGATAGCTGCCCCATCCTCGGTGCCGTTGTCCTGCATCTGGTCGGATTAGCGTCGGTTTCCTCAACAATGCGAGGACCCTGACGAAGGAGACAAATAAAGGATTGGGGCGTGAGGACCCTTCCAAAGGAGCCAAATAAAGGATTGGGGCACTAACACAACCAGGTCCACTGGCGGCCTGCTACTTGTTCCACGCCACCACATTCCAGTGTTGATCCATGGATCCTAATAGCGTGTTATTCCTATGAGCCGACGGACATGTTTTGGGGATAAATCTAACAGTAAGATAGGTCGGAGAATGATGCTTGATCTATCAAGACACACATGGGTGACACAAGAAATATACAGGTTCAGCTCGTAGAAAAAGCGATTCCGCCCGGTTCTTATCGTAATCATGATGAAGACATTAAAATGATTGGTGTCTCGCCCATTGAAACTTTGTTTAGCAATATAAAACTTGATGAAAAGGGGATTGAAGATGAGTCAGCTTTAGCTAGAAGGCGTCCCAATTGTTCGGAGGGTGATGATCTTAATGAAAAAATTGATAAAACTGGGTTTGGAGAGGTCAAAAATTTAAAATGTGATGTGCCCACTACTTTGCATTTCAAGGATTTTAATTATGACAGTTTTAGTTGAATGTATTTCCTTGTTGCAATCCATGATAAATTCACCCAATGCTTATGAACAAAATAATGCTTCTACTAAACATATCGTAGAAGCTATGATGAAGGCTTTAGAACAAAAGCTATAATTGGAGATTTCAATGCCTAGGAAATTATATGGTGAATGGGAACCTAATATTAAAATAAAGACAAAAAATTATGAGTGCAATGCTTTATGTGATTTGGGTCCTAGCATTTACACTATACCAAAATCTTTATGCGATGTGCTAGGCCTTCATGATTTGGATGAATGTTCTAAGAAGGTAATATAGGATTTCAATTTCCATTAAATAAAGGAATGGAACACTTCCCTATAAAGAGAATTAAGCCACCATATGAATCTATTATGAGGACCAACTACGGAATTAATTTGAATCATGACAACACTTGAAACTATGCACTATGGCTATTTAGGGGCGTAAAACAAAAGCGCTTGTTGGGAGGCAACCCAAGTTATCTTTATTTTTCTTATTACTTTTTTGTTTTTGTGTGTTCACACAATTATGCTACTATTATGGTTGTGTTTTTTTATAATTAGTGTTTGTGCCAAGTAGAGACTTCAGGATAATTTGGTTGATAGTTGCTTTGATTCTGTGAAAAAATAGAAACTTTTGCACCCGGTAGCAGAATTGTTTAAATTCACCGGAATGTGGTAAAATTCTGATTTTTTTACATATGATTGATATAAAAATTTCCCACGTTGTCCTAAGTTTTCAGAATTTTGGGAGTTATAGAAGTATTGCGTTGGTCCAGATCATTACAAACAGTTCTGTTTTTGTCAGATTCTGTTTTCGTTGCATTGTTTTCTTGTTTTAATGAATCTATGGATTGTATCGGGGGTATAAGTCATGGTGATGTTGGAGAAAAATGGTATTATGCAATAATAAAATAGTAATGGGTTTAAACAATACCTAAAGTTTATGATTGGCTTGTTATACTAACGGATCTCACGAGTTTTCTGTTGAGTTTTGTGTGCCAAAGTTTTCAAGTTTTAAGTGAGATTGCGATGGATGAAAGAATAAGGAGTGGCAAGACCCTAAGCTTTGGGATGCCCATGGTACCCCAAGGTAATATTCAAGGACACCAAAGACTTTAAGCTTGTGTGTGCCTCGGATGGCATCCCCTCTTTCTTCTACCAACCATTAGTAAATTACTTGGAGCTATATTTTTATTTATCACATGATATGAGCTTTGCTTGGAGCGTCGTGTATTATAGGAGTCTTTTCTTTGCTTGATTTTTATTTTGCCACAATCATATTTGATGGACACACCTTTTTGAGAGGGACACACATTTTTCGTG
This sequence comes from Triticum aestivum, assembly GCF_018294505.1. NCBI lineage: Eukaryota > Viridiplantae > Streptophyta > Magnoliopsida > Poales > Poaceae > Triticum > Triticum aestivum. The sequence continues at coordinate 128,727,630 of NC_057804.1, read as the reverse complement.
ATTTGTTACAATACTCTTTATGCTTCACTTATATCTTTTGATCTTTTGAGCTAGGTAGTTGCTCTAGTGCTTCACTTATATCTTTTAGAGCACGGCAGTGGTTATATTTTAAAGAAATAGTTACACTCTCATACTTCAATTATATCATTTTGAGAGTTTTATAAATAGTAATGGCAATATGCACGGGTTATGAAATTGGTCCTGATATGATAGGTATTCAGGAGGGATATAATAAAAACTTTCATGCAGATCACTAAATATGATAAGTTTGATTCATTGCAATAGTTTTCAATATAAAGATGGTAATTGATACGTCTCCAACGCATCTATAATTTTTTATTGTTCCATGCTATTACATTATCTGTTTTGGATGTTTATGGGCTTTACTAAGCACTTCTATATTATTTTTGGGACTAACCTATTAACCGGAGGCCAAGCCCAAATTGTTGTTTTCTTGCCTATTTCAGTGTTTCGAAGAAAAGGAATATCAAACGGAGTCCAAACGGAATGAAACCTTCGGGAGAGTTATTTTTAGAACGGAAGCAATCCAGGAGACTTGGAGTAGACGTCAGGGAAGCTTCGAGGTGGCCACGAGGGTCCAGGGCGCGCCCTACCCCCTAGCGCGCCACCACCCTTGTAGGCCCCTCGTGGCTCCCCTGACCGACTTCTTTCACCTATATATATCCATATACCACGAAAACATCCAGGAACACAATAGATCGGGAGTTCCGCCGCCGCAAGCCTCTGTAGCCACCAAACACCAATCGGGACCCTGTTCCGGCACCCTACCGGAGGGGGGATCCATCACCGGTGGCCGTCTTCATCATCCCGGCGCTCTCCATGACGAGGAGGGAGTAGTTCACCCTTGGGGCTGAGGGTATGTAGAAGTAGCTATGTGTTTGATCTCTCTCTCTCTCGTGTTCTTGAGTTGGCACGATCTTGATGTATCGCGAGCTTTGCTATTATAGTTGGATCTTATCATGTTTCTCCCCTCTACTCTCTTGTAATGGATTGAGTTTTCCCTTCGAAGTTATCTTATCGGATTGAGTCTTTAAGGATTTGAGAACACTTGATGTATGTCTTGCATGTGCTTATCTGTGGTGACAATGGGATATTACGTGATCTACTTGATGTATGTTTTCGTGATCAACTTGCGGGTTCAGTGACCTTGTGAACTTATGCATAGGGGTTGGTACACGTTTTCGTCTTGACTCTTCGGTAGAAACTTTGGGGCACTCTTTGAAGTTCTTTGTGTTGGTTGAATAGATGAATCTGAGATTGTGTGATGCATATCATATAATCATACCCGTGGATACTTGAGGTGACATTGGAGTATCTAGGTGACATTAGGGTTTTTGTTGATTTGTGTCTTAAGGTGTTATTCTAGTACGAACTCTATGATAGATCGAACGGAAAGAATAGCTTTGTGTTATTTTACTACGGACTCTTGAATAGATCGATTAGAAAGGATAACTTTGACGTGGTTTCATACCCTACAATAATCTCTTCGTTTGTTCTCCGCTATTAGTGACTTTGGAGTGACTCTTTGTTGCATGTTGAGGGATTGTTATATGATCTAATTATGTTACTATTGTTGAGAGAACTTGCACTAGTGAAAGTACGAACCCTAGGACTTGTTTCCTAGCATTGCAATACCATTTATGCTCACTTTTATCACTTGTTACCTTGCCGTTTTTATAATTTCAGATTAGAAAAACCTATATCTACCATCCATATTGCACTTGTATCACCATCTCTTCGCCGAACTAGTGCGCCTATACAATTTACCATTGTATTGGGTGTGTTGGGGACACAAGAGACTCTTTGTTATTTGGTTGCAGGGTTGTTGGAGAGAGACCATCTTCATCCTACGCCTCCCACGAATTGATAAACCTTAGATCATCCACTTGAGGGAGATTTGCTACTGTCCTACAAACCTCTGCACTTGGAGGGCCAACAATGTCTACAAGAAGAAGGTTGTGTAGTAGACATCAAGCTCTTTTCTGGCGCCATTGTTGGGGAGGTGAGTGCTTGAAGGTATATCTTTAGATCTTCCAATCGAATCTTTTAGTTTCTTGTTTTATCACTAGTTTAGTTTATAAAAGAAAACTAAAATGGAATTGAGTTTGCCTCATACGCTTCATCTTTTTAATATCTTTCATGAGAATGATGGAAAGGAAAATTGTGCTCAAGTGCTAGAAGAAGAAGTCTATAAAATGTTTGGCACCATATATTTGAATGATGAGCATGATTTCAATGTTCTTAGTATGAACCCTTTGAATATCCATAGTACTAATGATGATTGCACTAGTCATGATGAAAATGTCTCTTATAAGCATGTCATTTTTTGTGGGGTGCATAGAGTTTGCAAGTACACACCAAATAGGGAAGATAGATTTTGCAAGAGGCATAAGTATTTAGAAACCAAATGGTTGCAAGAAAGGCTAGATGTTTGTGCTAAAAATCTAAATTTCTTTGCCATCCTTGTGAACTTTGCAATGAACGTGATCATTTAAATCCCCAATGCAAATTGTTTCATGATCGTATCATGTCCAAAAATTGTGATGACTTGATTTCCCTTGCACATCATAATGAACTTAGTTTGCTTTTGGGTTATGAAGAAATAAAACATTTAACTAAAGATATGCCAGAATTTGTCCTTGATAAAGTTCTTGATTTTGATCTAGAAGAAATTTTTATGTATTGTGCGGTGAATTGCATTTAAAACCCTTATGTTGCCAATTACATAAAGAAAAGAAAACAAATAGAAGATGAAGAGAATACTAATGAAAGGGAAGAGACTTCCCAATATCCTCCTATTATTTCTTATGATGAATTAGGTAACGAGGAGGAGCTTTCTATTCAACCAATCTCATTAGTAAGGAGCTCAAAAAAGAGGGTTAAACCCACACATGATGTGAAGAAGAAAAATAAAATCCTAAGAAGCAAGGGTATAAAGGTATCCCTCCCAAATAATGTTGCTCCTATTACTCATTGTGATGATGATAATTGTTATACTATTGGTGTTATCCATACTATTAATGATGAGACTGATTATGCTTATGATATGAAAATGCCCAAGCTTGGGGATGTTGTGTTTAATGAAGATGATATTTTTAGCCTCACCCAAGTTTCGATGAGCAAATTTATTATGATGATAGCATGCCTCCTATTTATGATGGTTATATTGATGAAAGTGGGTTTGGAAGAGTGTCAACTTTAGGAAGTAAGGATCCCACTATTTTGGAGGATTTTGAATCTTGTAATATTTATGAAAGTGGATTTGGAGAGGTCATGACTTTATTTAGTGATGAATCCACTATTTTGGAAGAGGTTTCAATTGATTATGATGAGAACAAAGTTGCTACTTATGATGATTATTGTGATGAAACTTATTCTATAAAAAGTAGCGATGATTATATTTCTAAAACTTGTCATGATTATGATTACCCTTTTTCTAAACATTACTCTTTTAATATGGAAACAATTTTTAGTATTCGAGTCTCTTATGATACTCCCACTATTCTGAATGAGAAGAATTTTGCTTATGTGGAGAGTAATAAAAATTCTATGCTTGTAGATCATGAAAAGAATGCTTTAGGTGCTGGTTATATGGTTGAATTCATTCATTATGCTACTGAAAATTATTATGAGAGAGGACCATATGCTTCTACATATTGCAATAATATCAAGTTTCCTCTCTATGTGTTGAAAATTTTGAAGTTATGCTTGTTTTGCCTTCCTATGCTAGTTGATTATTGTTCCCGTAGGTTGTTTGCTCACAAAATCCTTATGCATAGGAAGTGGTTATACTTAAATGTTCTAGTCATATTCTTCATGATGCTCTCTTTATGTTTCAATTCTTATCTTTTATGTGAGCATCAATGAAATCATCATGCCTAGCTAGGGGCGTTAAACGTTAGCGCTTGTTGGGAGGCAACCCAATTTTATTTTTGTCCTTTTGTTTTTGATCCTGTTTAGTAATAAATAATTCATCTAGCCTCTATTTATATGTGTTTTTATGTTTTAATTAGTGTTTGTTCCAAGTAGAACCTTTGGGAAGACTTGGGTGGAGTCTTTATGATCTTGCTGTAAAAAACAGAAACTTTAGCGCTCATAAGATTAGCTGCCATTTTTTAATGGAGAGTTATTTTAGGTTGATTCTTTTTTAAGATTATTAATAGACAAATTCCTCAGGTCAACCAATTTATTTCAGAATTTTTGGAGTTACAGAAGTATACGTTTGATACATATTACTACAGACTGTTCTGTTTCTAACAGATTGTGTTTTCTATGTGTTGTTTTCTTATTTTTATGAATCTGTGAGTAGTATTGGAGGGTATGAACCATAGAGAAGTTGGAATACAGTATATATTACACCGATGTGAATTAAGAATGAGTTCACAACAGTACCTAAGTGGTGATTTATTTTCTTATACTAATGGAGCTTATGAGTTTTCTGTTGAGTTTTGTGTTGTGAAGTTTTCAAGTTTTGGGTAAAGATTCGATGGACTATGGAATAAGGAGTGGTGAGAGGCTAAGCTTGGGGATTCCCAAGGCACACCAAGTTAATATTCAAGGACAACCAAAATCCTAAGCTTGGGGGTGCCCCGGAAGGCATCCCCTCTTTCGTCTTCGTCTATCGGTAACTTTACTTGGAGCTATATTTTTATTCACCACATGATATGTGTTTTGCTTGGAGCGTCTTGTATGATATGAGTCTTTGCTTTTTAGTTTAACACAATCATCCTTGCTGTACACACCTTTTGGGAGAGACACACATGATTCGGAATTTATTAGAATACTCTATGCGCTTCACTTATATCTTTTGAGCTAGGCAATTTTGGTCTAGTGCTTCACTTATATCTTTTTAGAGCACGGCGGTGGTTTTATTTTGTAGAAATTATTGATCTTTCATGCTTCACTTATATTATTTTTGGATTATTTTATAACAGCATGGTATTTGCTATGGTTATAAAGTTGGTCCTAGAATGATGGGCATCTAAGTTGGATATAATAAAAACTATCATAGAAAGTGCATTGAATACTATGATCAATTTGATGCTTGATGATTGTTTTGAGATATGAGGATGGTAATATTAGAGTCATGCTAGTTCGGTAGTTGTGAATTTGAGGAAAACTTGTGTTGAAGTTGGCAAGTCCTGTAGCATGCACGTATGGTAAAAGTTGTGTAACAAATTTGTAGCATGGGGTGCTCTTTTGATTGCGTTCCTTATGAGTGGAGGTCGGGATCGCGCGATGGTTAACTCCTATCAACCCTTCCCCTAGGAGCATGCGTAGTAGTACTTTGCTTAGAGGGATAATAAAATTTTGCAATGAGTATATGAGTTCTTTATGACTAATGTGAGTCCATGGATTATACGCACTCTTACCATTCCATCATTGCTAGCCTCTACGATATCGTGCACTGCCCTTTCTCACCTTGAGAGTTGGTGCAAACTTCGTCGGTGCATCCAAACCCCGTGATATGATACGCTCCATCACACATAAACCTCCTTACATCTTCCTCAAAACAGCCACCATACCTATCTACTATGGCATTCCCATAGCCATTCCGAGATATATTGCCATGCAACTTTCCACCGTTCCGTTTATTATGACATGCTCCATCATTGTCATATTGCTTTTGCATGATCATATAGTTGACATCGTATTTGTGGCAAAGCCACCTTCATAATTTTTCATACATGTCACTATTGATTCATTGCATATCCCGGTACACCGCCGGAGGCACTCATATAGAGTCATATTTTGTTCTAGTATTGAGTTGTAATTCATGAGTTGTAAGTAAATAGAAGTGTGATGATCATAATTATTAGAGCATTGTCCCTTGAAAAGACAGGCCAAAAAAAGGAGAAAGGCCAAATAAAAAAAGAGAAAGGCCAAATAAAAAAAGGGAAGGCCCAAAAAAAGGGGGGATAATGTGACTATCCTTTTCCACACTTGTGCTTCAAAGTAGCACCATGATCCTTATGATAGAGAGTCTCTTATTTTGTCACTTTCATATACTAGTGGGAATTTTTCATTAAAGAACTTGGCTTGTATATTCCAACGATAGGCTTCCTCAAAATGCCCTAGGTCTTCGTGAGCAAGCAAGTTGGATGCACATCCACTTAGTTTCTTTTGTTGAGCTTTCATACATTTATAGCTCTAGTGCATCCGTTGCATGGCAATCCCTACTCCTCATGTTGACATCAATTGATGGGCATCTCCATAGAATGTATATTAGCCTCGTCAATGTGAGACTTTCTCCTTTTTTGTGTTCTCCACACAACCTCCATCATCATATTCTATTCCACCCATAGTGCTATATCCATGGCTTACGCTCATGTATTGCGTGAGAGTTGAAAAAAGCTGAAGCGCGTTAAAAATTATGAACCAATTGCTTGGATGAAACCGGGGTTGTGCATGATGGGAGTATTTTGTGTGACGAAAATGAAACATAGCCTAACTATATGATTTTGTAGGGATAAGCTTTCTTTGGCTATGTTATTTTGATAAGACATGATTACTTGTTAGTATGCTTGAAGTATTACTATTTTTATGTTAATATGAACTTTTATCTTGAATCATTTGGATCTGAACATTCATGCCACAATAAAGAAAATTACATTGACAAATATGCTAGGTAGCATTCCACATCAAAAATTCAGTTTTTATCATTTACCTACTCGAGGACGAGAAGGAATTAAGCTTGGGGATGCTTGATACGTCTCCAACGTATCTATAATTTTTGATTGTTCCATGCTATTATATTACCTATTTTGGATGTTTATGGGCTTTACTAAGCACTTTTATATTATTTTTGGGACTAACCTATTAACCGGAGGCCCAGCCCAAATTGATGTTTTCTTGCCTATTTCGGTGTTTCGAAGAAAAGGAATATCAAACGGAGTCCAAACGAAATGAAACCTTCGGGGGAGTTACTTTTGGAATGGAAGCAATCCAGGAGACTTGGAGTAGATGTCAGGGAAGCTTCGAAGTGGCCACGAGGGTCCAGGGCGCACCCTACCCCCTGGCGCGCCCCCCACCCTCGTGGGCCCCTCGTGGCTCCCCTGGCCGACTTCTTTCACCTATATATATCCTTATACCCCGAAAACATCCAGGAACACAATAGATCGGGAGTTCCGTCGTTGCAAGCCTCTGTAGCCACCAAAAACCAATCGGGACCCTGTTTCGGCACCCTGCCGGAGGGGGGATCCTTCACCGGTGGCCATCTTCATCATCCCGGCGCTCTGCATGACGAGGAGGGAGTAGTTCACCCTCGGGGCTTGGGGTATGGACCAGTAGCTATGTGTTTGATCTCTCTCTCTCTCTCTCTCTCGTGTTCTTGAGCTGGCACGATCTTGATGTATCGCGAGCTTTGCTATTATAGTTGCATCTTATGATGTTTCTCCCCCTCTACTCTCTTGCAATGGATTGAGTTTTCCCTTCGAAGTTATATTATCAAATTGAGTCTTTCAGGATTTGAGAACACTTGATGTATGTCTTGCATGTGCTTATCTGTGGTGACAATGGGATATTCATGTGATCTACTTGATGTATGTTTTGGTGATCAACTTGGGGGTTCAGTGACCTTGTGAACTTATGCATAGGGGTTGGCACACGTTTTTGTCTTGACTCTCCGATAGAAACTTTGGGGCACTCTTTGAAGTTCTTTGTGTTGGTTGAATAGATGAATCTGAGATTGTGTTATGCACATCGTATAATCATACTCGCGGATACTTGAGGTGACATTGGAGTATCTAGGTGACATTAGGGTTTTGGTTGATTTGTGTCTTAAGGTGTTATTCTAGTACGAACTCCATGATAGATCGAACGGAAAGAATAGCTTCGTGTTATTTTACTACGGACTCTTGAATAGATCGATCAGAAAGGATAACTTTGAGGTGGTTTTGTACCCTACAACAATCTCTTCGTTTGTTCTCCGCTATTAGTGACTTTGGAGTGACTCTTTGTTGCATGTTGAGGGATTGTTATATGATCTAATTATGTTATTATTGTTGAGAGAACTTGCACTAGTGAAAGTATGAACCCTAGGCCTTGTTTCCTAGCATTACAATACCGTTTATGCTCACTTTTATCACTAGTTACCTTGCTGTTTTTATAATTTCAGATTACAAAAACCTATATCTACCATCCATATTGCACTTGTATCACCATCTCTTCGCCGAACTAGTGCGCCTATACAATTTACCATTGTACTGGGTGTGTTGGGGACACAAGAGACTCTTTGTTATTTGGTTGCAGGTTTTTTTGAGAGAGACCATCTTCATCCTACGCCTCCCACGAATTGATAAACCTTAGGTCATCCACTTGAGGGAAATTTGCTACTGTCCTACAAACCCCTACACTTGGAGGCCCAACAACATCTACAAGAAGAAGGTTGTGTAGTAGACATCAGTAATATGTGGGAGGTACTAGTGAATGATTGTGGTTTAGTAAGAATATTGGTGTTAAGGTTTGTGATTCCCAAAGCATGCACGTATAGTCTCTCGTTATGCTATGAAGTTGGAGCACGATTTATTATTGAGTGTCTTCCTTTGCGTGAAGGTCGGGGGCGTGTGATGTTAAATCCTACCAACCTCCCCCTAGGGGCATGCGTAGTAGTACTTTGCTTTTAGGGCCAATAGACTTTCGCAATAAGTATGTGAGTTCTTTATGACTAATATGAGTCCATGGATTATAGCACTCTCACCTTTCCACCATTTGCTAGCCTCTCTGGTACCATGCATTGCCCTTTCTCACCTCGAGATGTGGTGCAAACTTCGTTGGTGCATCCAAACCCCGTGATATGATATGCTCTATCACACATAAACCTCCTTATATCTTCCTCAAAACAGCCTCCATACCCACCTACCATGGCATTTCCATACCATTCCGATATATATTGCCACGCAACTTCCACCGTTCTGTTATTATGACACACATCATCATTGTCATATTGCTTTGCATGATATTATAGCTCACATAACATTTGTGGCTCAGCCACCGTTCATCATTTTTTATAATGTTACACTAGATCATTGCACATCCTAGTACACTGTCAGAGGCATTCATATAGAGTCATATTTTGTTCTTGTATCGAGTTGTAATTTTGAGTTGTAGTTAAATAGAAGTGTGATGATCATCATTCATTATTAGAGCAATGTCCCAAGTGAGGAAATAAAATAAAATAAAATAAAAGAGGCCAAAAAGCACCCACCAAAAAAATGAGAGAAAAAGAGAGAAGGGGCAATGTTACTATCTTTTTCCACGCTTGTGATTCAAAGTATCACCATGTTTTTCAATTAGAGAGTCTCCTATGTAGTCACTTTCATATAACTAGTGGGAATTTTTCATTATAGAACTTGGCTTGTATATTCCCATAATGGGCTTCCTCAAATGCACGAGGTCTTCTAGAGCAAGAAAGTTGGATGCACACCCACTTAGTTTCAATTTTGAGCTTTCATACACTTATAGCTCCTAGTGCATCCATTGAATGCCAATCCCTACTCCTTGCATTGACATGAATTCATGGGCGTCTCCATAGCCCGCTAATTAGCCTCGTCAATGTGAGACTTTCTCCTTTTTTGTCTTCTCTATATCAACCTCTACCACCATACTCTATTCCACCCATAGTGCTATATCCATGGCTTGCGCTCGTGTATTGTGTGGGGGTTGAAAAAGCTGAAGCGTGTTAAAACGTATTAACCAATTGCTTGGCTGACACCAGGGTAGTGCATGATTTATACTTTGTGGTAAAAGATGAAGCATGACAAGGCTATATGATTTTTTAAGGATAGCATTCTTTAGCATTTTTCGAGAGGCATGATAGTTGTTGGTATGCCTGAGTATTGATGTCTTTATGTCAAATTGTAGACTATCGGTTTGAATCATTCGGATCTAAATATTCACACCATAAAAGAAAGACTACATGATGAACATATTAAGTAGCATTCCACATCAAAAAATTTGTTTTTTCATTTACCTACACGAGGATGAGCAGGAATTAATCTTGGGGATGCTTGATACGTCTCCAACGTATATATAATTTTGATTGTTCCATGCCATTATTGTGTCGATCTTGCATGTTTTATATGCAATTATATATCATTTTTTTGGGACTAACCTATTAACCTAGCACCCAGTGCCAGTTGATGTTTTTGGTTTTTCAGAAAATCAATTCAAACAGAGTCCAAACAGAGAAAAAACTTCAGATTATTTTTTTCTGGACCAGAAGGGACCCTAGAAGGTTCGGGAGAAGACCTGAAGGGCCACGAGGGAGCGACAAGCTCGGGAAGCGCGCCCCCAGACTTGTGGGCCCCTCATGGCACCTCTTGACATAATTCCACCCCTATAAATTCCCAAATATTCACTAGTGGAGAAAAGCCTAGCTATGGCGTGCCAAAAACTGCCTTGCTGGCGTAGGCACACGACGCCACTAATATGCCGCCATTGCTAAAAAATAGTGGTGGCATTAGAAGACACATCAGCAGTATCATACATGGTGCTGGCGTGTCACCAGTCCGACGCCAACACCAAGTTCATCGTAACTCTGGCGTGCCTACTTGTCCAACTCCAATAAAAGGTTTTTTGGTAATAAAAAAATTGATCATCAACACTAACTACTTACCTAATAGATACTAATGAACATAATATACTCATCAACACTATGTACTAACTTAATTGATAATCATTACAGAAGAGGCTCATGAACTTAACATGTTGATATTAAACTTCACAAAAGTTGCTCATCAAGTACTCTAGTTACTCAATCATCATCAACTAATAAGATAAACTAGCTGGCTACTTAAAAAACTAATCTTCATCAAGGAGAATGCCCAGCTGGCGAAGCTTGTTTCTATCCCCCTCTTCTTCTCTTCTGAAATGATCTATGTCCATCTTCAGGCCAATCCTCTCATCCCTAAGGAGTCTCCTATCCTCCTTCAGTTTATCCTCAACGAGCTTAACCCTCTCGTCCCTAAGCTGATTAGTCTCTTGAATGAGCTGACTAGTCTCCTTGCGCAGCTCTTTAATCTCCCCCTTTAGCTCGACATTTTCCCCTTGCACGCTCTTGATGACATACTCATAAGTGTCTAAGAAATCATTGTTGGCCATGTCCACGTTGCACACTGACTTGTTGTTGCCTCCAGAATTGGCCATGACCTACAAACACATCGCGTATACGATCAAGATAATATGCAATTTCATATCACTGAATATTACACCAATGTAAAGTAGTTCAAATATTGCAATGTATAGACAAACTAGATAGCATGTGGTGACCTACAAGAACAAATTGCATAGCAAACTAGATATGTTGGTCTATAGAATTGTACAATATGAACGACGATCATCCTGCTTGAGTGGGTCATTAAGGAAAAAGCCCTTGTAAACAACCCTTCCAATTTATAAAGGATCAATTGATAGAAAAGCTCGACAAGTGCCAGACTTTTAACATCCAATGTTATTTTCTCTTTCTTTTGGAACTGGATAATAGTTATAAGAAATTATCAGCCTAATTTTTTTAGACATGAGGACTTGCCCTGATTTCTTCAATCCACATTTGTAAGGAAACTACGTACCAAAACTCCCATTCTACATGATACCTATCCAATGTATCTGTAATTTTTGATTGTTCCATGCTATTATATTATCTGTTTTGGATGTTTAATGGGCTTTAATATGCTCTTTTATATTATTTTTGGGACTAACCTATTAACCGAAGGCCCAGTGCCAGTTTATGCTTTTTTTGCCTATTTTAGAGTTTTGCAGAAAAGGAATACCAAACGGAATGAAACCTTTGCGATGATCTTTCTTGGACCGAAAGCAAACCAGAAGACTTGGAGTTGAAGTGGGAGACATAACAAGGAGGCCACGAAGCAGGAGGGCACGCCCAGGGGGTAGGCGCGCCCCCACCCTCGTGGGCTCCTCATAGCTCCACCAACCTAGTTCTTTCGCCTATATATACTCTTATACCCTAAAAACATCAGCGGGAGCCACGAAACCACTTTTCCTCCGCCGGAACCTTCTGTACCCGTGAGATCCCATCTTGGGGCCTTTTTCGGCAAACCATCTTAATGCATTACTCCGTTCTTATGAACTTAATACTCTAGATGCATGCTAGATAGTGGTAGATGTGTGGAGTAATAGTAGTAAATGCATGGAGGAGTCGGTCTACTTGACACGGACGTGATGCCTATGTTCATGATCATTGCCTTAGATGTCATTATAATTATGCGCTTTTCTATCAATTACTCGAGAGAACCCACTAGTGAAAACAATGGTCCCTAATCATTGCAGTTTATTTATATTTTATATCAATCTCTATCGGATCTCATCCTTGCAAGTGACTGTGAAGTGATTGTGAAGGGATTGACAACCCCTTTTTAGCGTTGGGTGCAAGTACTTGTTTGTTTATGCGGGTGCATCTATTGGGGACTTGTGTGTTCCTCCTACTGGATTGATACCTTGGTTCTCAAACTGAGGGAAATACTTATCTCTACTTTACTGCATCACCCTTTCCTCTTCAAGGGAAAAAGCAATGCAAGCTCAAGAAGTAGCAGGAAGAATTTCTGGTGCCCTTGCCGGGGAGGATCTACATCCAGCCTACCAAGTACCTATCATAAACTCTCATCTCTTGCATCTACATTATTTTCCATTTGCCTCTCGTTTTCCTCTCCTCCACTTCTTAAATATTTTCAGAAAAATATAGAAATATTTACCTTTTTATTTGCCTTCTTTCCATTTGCCTTGATGTCTTACTTGGTTTGTTTGCTTGTTCGCTTGGCATAATTTTATGTTTATTTCAAATCAGAAGGAAAAGGTTCATGGATCCTCATCCACTTGCTAATCTTTTTGAAAGATCCAACTATGATGAACCAATTTCTAGTGAATTGAGTGCACTAGATTATCTTTATGAAGTTTTGCTCGAAATTCGTGTATTTGAAAATTCTATTAATGTCAATTATGCTAATAATATTCAAAACCCCAAGCTAGGGGATGCTAATTTTGATATGTCCACTACTTATTGCAGTGATCATGATTGGGGTGATTCTTCTTATGATCTTGAAATTTTATTTAAGCCCCATGATGAATATGTTTGCGATAATAGTGAAAGTGGGTTTGGAAGAGTTCCAACTTTAAGTAATAATGATCCCACAACTTTGGAGAATGATCAATCTTATGATTTTTTTATAAAAGTGGGCTTGGAGAGGTCATGAATTTATTTGATTATAATCCCACTATTTTGGAAGATTGTCAACTTCGCATGCATGTGGATCATGTAGAGAATATGTTATGTGATACCTATATTGTTGAATTTTAATATGATCCCACATGTAATTATTATGAGAGAGGGAAATATGGTTGTGCAAATTTTCATGTTATTAAATTACCTCTCTTCATGTTGAGATTGTCAATGTTTTATTCTTCTTCCTTGCATATGCTAATTTTCTCTTGATAATTTGTTTGCTTATAAAACGCCTATGCATAGGAAGTATGTTAGACTTAAACTTGTTTTTCACATGTTGTATGATGCTCTCTTTGTTCTTCAACTTTTGTATTTTATGTGAGCATCATTAAAATTATCAACACCTAGCCAAAAGGCTTTAAAGAAAAGCGCTTGTTGGGAGACAACCTAATATTTTTATTTTCTTTTTGTATGAGTTTATGCAATATTAGTTCTCTAATAATTCTGTTTTAGTGTTCTTATTAGTGTTTGAGCCAAGTAAGACCTCTGGGATGATCTTGGGTGATACTTGATTTGATTTTGCTGAAAAACATTAACTTTTGTACCCAGGGGCAGAATTGTTAAAATTCACTGGAGCGTGATAAAATGCTGAAATTTACACAAGATTGATATACAAATTGCCTATGTTGTCCTCATTTTTCAGAATTTTTGGAGTTACAGAAGTATGAGTAATATTCAGATCTTCGCAGACTGTTCTGTTTTTGACAGATTCTGTTTTCTATGCATTGTTCTCTTATTTTGATGAATCTATGGGTAGTATCGGAGGGTATGAACCATGGTGAAGTTGGAATACAGTAGATATAATGCTAATATGAATTTAGAATGAGTTCACAACAGTACCTAAGTGGTGATTTGCTTTTATTATACTAATGGAGCTCATGAGTTTTTTGTTGAGTTTTGTGTTGTCAAGTTTTCAATTTTTGGGCTAAGTTTCGATGGACTATGGAATAAGGAGTGGCAAGAGCCTAAGCTTGGGGATGCCCAAGGAACCCCAAGGTAATATTCAAGAACAACCAAGAATCTAAGCTTGGGGATGCCCCGGATGGCATCCCCTCTTTTGTCTTCAATCCATCGGTAAATTACTTGAGGCTATATTTTTATTCGCTACATGATATGTGTTTTGCTTGGAGCGCCATGTGTTATATGAGTCTTTGCTTTATTTGCTTTTTAGTTTTCCACAATCATCCTTGTTGTACACACCTTTTGAGAGGGACACACATTAATCATGAATTTATTAGAATACTCCATGTGCTTCACTTATATCTTTTGAGCTAGGCAGTTGCTCTAGTGCTTCACTTATATCTTTTTAGAGCATGGCGGTGGTTTTATTTTGAAGAAATTGATGAACGCTCATGCTTCACTTATATTATTTTGAGAGTCTTAAAAAATAGTATGGCAATTTGCGAGTATTCAAGAGGGATATAATAAAAACTTTCATGAAGATCATTGAATATATGAGAAGTTTGATTCCTTGCATTTGTTTTGAGATATAAAGATGGTGATATTAAAGTCATTATAGTTAGTAATTGTGGATTAGTAAGAATACTTTTGTTAAGGTTTGTGATTCCTGAAGCATGCACGTATGGTCTTTCGTTATGCGATGAAGTTGGAGCATGATTTATTTTTGATTTTATTCCTTATAAGTGGCGGTCGAGGACAGCGATGGTCTTTTCCTACCAATCTATCCCCCTAGGATCATGCGTATTAGTACTTTGTTTAGAGGGATAATAAACTTTTGCAATAAGTATGTGAGTTCTTTATGACCAATGTTGAGTCCATGGGTTATACGCACTCTCACCCTTCCATCATTGCTAGCCTCTCTGGTACCATGCATTGCCCTTTCTCACCTTGAGAGTTGGTGCAAACTTCGCCGGTGCATCCAAACCCCGTGATATGATACACTCTTTCACACATAAGACACCTTATATCTTCGTCAAAACAGCCACCATGCCTACCTATTATGGCATTTCAAAAGCCATTCCGAGATATATTGCCATGCAACTTCCACCATTCCATTTTATTGTGACACATGCCATCATTGTCATATTGCTTTGCATGATCTTATAGTTGACATAGTATATGTGGCTTGGCCACCGTTCATATTATTTTTATACATGTCATGCTAGATCGTTGCACATCTCAGTACACCGCCGGAGGCATTCATATAGAGTCATATTTTTGTTCTAGTATCGAGTTGTAATTCTTGAGTTGTAAAGTAAATAAAAGTGTGAGGATCATCATTAATAGAGCATTGTCCCATGTGAGGAAAGGATGATGGAGGCTATGATTCCCCCACAAGTCGGGATGAGGCTCCGGACGAAAAATAATTAAAAAAAAGGAAAAAAAAAGAGGCCAAAGAGCCCAAAAGAAAAAAAGGAAAGAAAAAAAGAAGAAAAAAAATGAGAGAAAAAGAGAGAAGGGACAATGTTACCATCCTTTTCCACACTTGTGCTTCAAAGTAGCACCATGTTCTTCATATATAGAGTCTCATATTTTGTCACTTTCATATTTTGTCACTTTCATATATTCATAGAACTTGGCTTGCATATTCCAGTGATGGGCTTCCTCAAATTGCCCTAAGTCTTCCTAAGCAAGCAAGTTGGATGCACACCCACTTAGTTTTCTTTTGAGCTTTCATACACTTATAGCTCTAGTGCATTCGTTGCATGGCAATCCCTACTCCTTGCATTGACATCAATTTATGGGCATCTCCATAGCCCATTGACCAGCCTCATCAATGTGAGAGTTTCTCCTTTTTTGTCTTCTCCACACAATTGATAAAGCTTGAGAACATCAAAAGTATGAAACAATTGCTTGGCTTGTCATCGAGGTTGTGCATGATAAATACTTTGTGTGATGAAGATAGAGCATGACAAGATTATATGATTTTGTTGGGATAACTTTCTTTAGCCATGATATTTTGAGAAGACATGATTGCTTATTAGTATGCTTGAAGTAGTATTGTTTTTATTGCAATATTAAGCTTTTGTTTTGAATATTATGGATCTGAATATTCATCCCACAATAAAGAAAGATTGCATGATAAAGATGTTAGGTAGCATTTGACATCAAAAATTATGTTTTTATCATTTACCTACTCATGGACAAGCATGAATTAAGCTTGGGGATGCTTGATACGTCTCCAACATATCTATAATTTTTTTACTCTTCCATGCTATTATATTATACATCTTGAATGTTTTATCTACATTATGGTGTTATTTCATATCATTTTTTAGGACTAACCTATTAACCTAGTGCCAACTGCTAGTTGTTGTTTTTTCATTGTTTTTGTCTTTTACAGAAAATCAATATCAAACGAAGTCCGAATGGAATGAAACTTTTTGACAATTTTTCTTGGACCACAAGACACCTAGCCACGAGAGGGCCACAAGCCCTGGAGGCGCGCGCCCCCCAGGCTTGTGGGTCGCTCATGGCACCTCTAACCCTAATTCCAACTCCATAAATACTCAGATATTCCCCGTACACAAGAGGGCACGCCAAAAATACTTTTCTGCTGCCGCAAGCTTCTGTTCTTGTGAGATCCCATCTAGGGGCCTTTTCCGGCACTCTACCGGAGGGGGATTCTATCACGGAGGGATTCTTCATCAACCTTGTTGCCCTTCCGGTGATGTGTGAGTAGTTTACCACACACCTACGGGTCCATAGCTAGTAGCTAGATGGCTTCTTCTCTCTCTTTGATCTTCAACACAATGTTCTCCTTGATGTTCTTGGAGTTCTATTCGATGTAATCTTATTTTGCGGTGTGTTTGTTGAGATCCGATGTTGGTTTATGATCAAATTATCTATGGATATTATTTGAGTATTCTCTGAACTCTTTTACACATGATTAAGATTGTTTCTCTCCGATCTATTGATTTGGTTTGGCCAACTAGATTGATTTTTCTTGCAATGGGAGAGGTGCTTTGTAGTGGGTTCAATCTTGCGGTGTCCTCACCTAGTGACAGAAGGGGTAGCTAGGCACGTATTTATATTGTTACCACTAAGGATAAAAAGATGGGGTTTTACTATATTAACTGGATCTATCCCTCTACAGCATGTCATCTTGCTTAAGGCGTTACTCTGTTCTTGTTAACTTAATACACTAGATGCATGTTGGATAGTGGTCGATGTGTGGAGTAATAGTAGTAGATGCATGCAGGAGTCGGTCTACTTGTCACGGACGTGATGTCTATGTTCATGATCATTGCCTTGGATATCGTCATAACTATGTGCTTTTCTATCAATTGCTCAACAATAATTTGTTTACCCACTGTATGTGTTCTTTCAATAGAGAAGCCTCTAGTGAAACATATGGCCCTCGGATCTATTTTTATCATATTATTTTCAGATCTATAAAACCAAAAACTCAAAAATACCTTGCTGCAATTTATTTAACTTTACCTTATTTTGCACTTTTATTTATCTTTTATATTTCTATCAGATCTCATCCTTGCAAGTGACCGTGATGAGATTGACAACCCATTTTCGCGTTGGGTGCAAGTACTTGTTTTTTTGTGCAGGTGCATCTATTGGGGACTTGTGTGTTCCTCCTACTGGATTGATACCTTGGTTCTCAAACTGAGGAAAATACTTATCTCTACTTTGCTGCATCACCATTTCCTCTTCAAGGGAAAAACCAATGCAAGCTCAAGAAGTAGCAGTACTCTGCCGAAGGGGGAATCAACCTTGCTGCCCTTACGATGATGTGAGTAATTTAGCACAGACCTACGGGTCCATAGCTAGTAGCTAGATGGCTTCTTCTCTCTCTTTGATCTTCAATACAATGTTCTACTTGATGTTCTTGGAGGTCTATTCGATGTAATCTTCTATTGCAGTGAGTTTGTTGGGATCCGATGAATTGTGGGTTTATGATCAGATTATTCATGAGAAATATTTGAGTGTTCTCTGAATTCTTATATGCATGATTGTTATAGCTTTGTATTTCTCTGTGATTTATTCGTTTGGTTTGGCCAACTAGATTTGATTTATCTTGCAATGGGAGAGGTGCTTTGTAATGGGTTCAGTCTTGTGGTGCTCTATATCCCAGTGACAAGTAGGGGACAAGACACATTTTTCTATTCATATTAGTTGGATTTACTCTATATACATCATGTCATCTTGCTTAAGGCATTACTCTGTTCTTTATGAACTTAATACTCTAGATGCATGTTGTATAGCGGTCGATGTGTGGAGTAACACTAGTAGATGCAGGCAAGAGTCAGTCTATTTGTCTCGGACGTGATGCCTATATACATGATCATTGCATCGAATATCATCATAACTATGCGCTTTTCTATCAATTTCCCAATAGTAATTTGTTTACTACCGTATGCTTTTTGTTCGAGAGAGAAGACTCTAGTGAAAACTATGACCCCCCGGTCTACCTTCACCATATATTAAAAGTCCAAAAATACCTTGCTGCAATTTATTTACCATTCTTTTATTTTTTGTTTTTCTTTATCTATCTACCATTATCAGATTTGACCCTTGCAATTAACCGCTGAGGGCATTGACAACCCCCTTGATCGCATTGGGTGCAATTATTTGTTCTTTTGTGTGTGGGTGTTATTCATGAGGTTTTGCGTGGTTCTCCTACTGAATTGATAATCGTGGTTCTTAATTGAGGAAATACTTATCTCTACTGTACTACATCATCCTCTCCTCTTCGAGAAAATCCCAACGCAGCTCACAAGTAGCAAGAGCGCCTGTATTTATTTAGAGAAGGCCATCCTGCCTAGCTTTATTGAATCACAAAAATGTTTACATCGTCTACGAGTTTGCCAACAAAAAATTCAGGAGGATCATCCAACCAAGTAATAGTAGACTTATTATAAACAATATAGTTAGCTAGCACATGAGCCACTTGATTACATGAACAAAAACAATGCTTAAACATAACCATCCCAATTGCAGTATGTATGTCCACACATTCTGCAAATAGTGCTGCAGCTTCATTCCAGCATCTTGTATGACCAAAATAAAAATTAATTACTTGAAGTGAATCAAACTCCGCTTCAATCCTATTGAAACCAAGAGAGTTGACAAAGGCCAAGCCATCACTCATAGCCGTCGCTTATGTGGTAATTGCACTAGCTGGAACTAGAATGATCTTACAATGCGCGGTGATAAACTGACCCTTATCATCTCTGAGGACAGTAGCTGTTGCACCACTTCCTTCATCTGCAAAGAAAGCAACTTCAACATTTAATTTTGCAAATATTGGGTCTGGCTTGCACCATTTTGTTTGAGGCATGTCACGCGATCTTGCTGTAGCGGCCTGGAAGTTTCTTGCTATAGAAAGAACAGAGCTCGGCCATCTCCATGAAGGTGGCATTAGTTCATTATGTGTCACTTGCCTCCCAATCCACCTAAATATAAGCCTCCCACTGAAGAGCTTCTGTAAAATTTATACTTGGGTCTATAAGAAAATGGTTGTCCGGTAGTGAAAGTAAATGCTAAAAAATAACCGAACCAGATCTATCCACCAGCAGTGAGTGGTCAATGATATCCATCATACCCAGTCTGGTCCACAAGCCCCTTGCATGCACGCAGTGGATCAAGAGGTGTCAAATGTTGTGCCTTGGTGGTAGATCGGACATGCGTCATTTAAGCCAACGTGCATATTAGTTAGGATGGCTCTTTAAGCACGATGATCCCTTGTAACACTCTCCAGCAGAAAATATGAACCTTACATGGAATTGATGATTTCCAAAGAGATAGCACCTGCATTGGTTCGGACCAGCTCGCGTGCGTTCACATGAGTACAGTAGGTTTGACTACATCAGTTTGGTTCGAGTTGATCGGTTTGCTACAATACAAAAACAAAACCCAAGGAAAAAAAGAACCGCGGAAGTGGAATGTGAAGCAAGCATCAAAACATGGGGGGGATAAAATGTGGTAAAAAGTGACAAATTTTCCTAAATTGAATATAAATTGAGAATTTTCACTAAACTAGATGATACCTTGCACGTTGTTGCGGGAATATTTTAGAACATATTTCAATGTGATTCATTGTATGAAACAAGAATAGTTGAAGTAATAATATAAAATGCTAAAACTAAAAATACATATAATTTATTATGTTTGATTATTGTATAGTTTAAATATTTTTTAAATATATATACCATAATAGAATGAAAACTCTCATGTATGTTTGCATATTGAGATGGGTCTTTTTCCATGCATGTTATGATGAAGTGGCATGCTTGCATGTTGAGAGACTATGGTAGTGGGGGTGGGCCTTTTCTCATGCACATTGTGTGATGATGTGGCATGCTTGCATGTTGAGATAAATAGTTAGTGGGGTCTAGCTATTTAGATATAGAATATTTTTCTCTAATTTTGTCATGTGTTGGACTAGAATGAAACGAATCAGTAACAAAGTGTCTATTCGTCTATAGGGCATGCTAGGCGGATCCGTCGGGTCGCGAGCTATCCTGTCGTTATCCAGCGGCAACCTTCACCATCGCAACAAAGGTGATATTACGGAGAACTTTGCAACATAGGTGATGTTGCAAAAGCATTTGCAACAAAGGTGAGCTGCAGAGAACTTTGCAACATAGGTGATGCTGAAAAGCATTTGCAACGGAGATGATGTTGCAAAAACGTCGCCCGTTCAGCACCACTTTGCAACATAGCTGATGTTGCAATAATATTTCTTTACAATAGAGGTGATACTGCTAAAAAAGTCACCGCCATTGAGCATAGTCGTCATTCTCCGCCGCTGTTGCAAAAACTCATCTACATTGCCGCCACCGAGCACCACCTTAGTTTGTCTCTGCTACTGTAAAAGCCAAATCAGGACCCTTGCTGCAAGAAAGCACTTGCACATCCAGGCCCGGCCACCATGGCCATGAACATGGACAAGCTCAAGGCCGGGTGATACATCTTCGTCGTATCTATAATTTTTTATTGTTCCATACCAATATTCTACAACTTTCAAATACTTTTGGCAAATTTTTATATTATTTTTAGGACTAACATATTGATCCAGTGCCCAGTGCCAGTTCCTGTTTGTTGCATGTTTTATGTTTCGTAGAAACCCAATATCAAACGGAGTCCAAACGGTGTAAAAACGGACGGAGATTATTTTTGGAATATTCATGATTTTTGGGAGGAAAAATCAACGTGAGACGGTGCCCGAGGGGGCCACGAGGCAGGGGGCGCGCCCCTGACCCTCGTGGGCACCCTATAAGGCGGTTGATGCCCTTCTTTTGCCGCAAGAAAACTAATTTTCGGAGAAAAATCTGGGCGAAGGTTTCAATCCAATCAGAGTTACGGATCTCCGGATATAAAAGAAACAGTGAAAGGGCAGAATCAGAGAGCGCAGAAACAGAGAGAGACAGAGAGACAGATCCAATCTCAGAGGGGCTCTCGTCCCTCCCATGCCATGGGAGCCAAGGACCAAAGGGGAAACCCTTCTCCCATCTATGGAGAAGGTCAAGGAAGAAGAAGAAGAAGGGGGGCTCTCTCCCCCTTGCTTATGGTGGCGCCGGAACACCGCCGGGGGCCATCATCATCACCGCGATCTACACCAACAACTTCACCGCCTTCATCACCAACTCTTCCCTCCTCTATGCAACGGTGTAACCCCTCTTTTACACGTTGTAATCTCTACTTAAACATGGTGCTCAATGCTATATATTATTTCCCAATGATGTATGGCTATCCTATGATGTTTGAGTAGACCCGTTTTGTCCTATGGGTTAATTCATGATCGTGATTGGTTTGAGTTGCATGTTTTATTATTGGTGTTGTCCTATTGTGCCCTCCATGTCGTGTAAGCGTGAGGGATTCCCGTTGTAGGGTGTTGCAATATGTTCATGATTTGCTTATAGTGGGTTGCTTGAGTGATAGAAGCATAAACCCGAGTAAGGGGGTTGTGGCGTATGGGATAAAGAGGACTTGATGCTTTTTAATGCTATGGTTGGGTTTTACCTTAATGATCTTTAGTAGTTGCGGAAGCTTGCTAGAGTTCCAATCATAAGTGCATATGATCCCAGAAGGGAAAGTATGTTAGCTTATGCCTCTCCCTCAAATAAAATTGCAATAGTGATTACCGGTCTAGTTATCGATTGCCTAGGGACAAATAACTTTCTCGTGACAAAAAGCTCTCTACTAAAACTAACTTAGTTGTGTCTTTATCTAAAAAGCCCCTAGTTTTTATTTACGTGCTCTTTATTATCTTGCAAAACTATCCAACAACACCTACAAAGTACTTCTAGTTTCATACTTGTTTTAGGTAAAGCGAACGTTAATCGTGCATAGAGTTGTATCGGTGGTTGATAGAACTTGAGGGAATATTTGTTCTACCTTTAGCTCCTCGCTGGGTTCAACACTCTTACTTATCGAAAGAGGCTACAATTGATCCCTTACACTTGTGGGTTATCAAGACCTTTTTCTAGCGCCGTTGTCGGGGAGTCATAGCGTGGGGTGAATATTCTTGTGTGTGCTTGTTTGCTTTATCACTAAGTAATTTTTATTTGCTGTTCCTAGTTGTTCTCTATCTTTAGTTATAGATATGGAACACGAAATACCAAAAAAACTAGGTGTACTTGCTACTCATGGAGATGGGGAACCTCCTAAAACCCTCGATGCACATTATGTGAAAGATATTATGTACTACTTTGATAATCCTGAGAAAACCCCATTCAATTATGTTATGGGAGACACGTTGGATCAACGTGAATACTTTAGGTATTATCGCTTGACACAAAAAGGGAAACTATTATGGGATCAAATTTATATGTTGCGTTGGTATGCTCGGGAACTATGCTTGAGATATGATTATACATGTTGCTCTAGGATGAAAGCTCCACACCTTTCCTTTTCATGCAAATTTAATGATAATGAAACCTTAGCTTCTTATGCTAATGGTATATATGATTACTATGATCTGGAACAAATAGAAAACTTTGTTGCTTTTATGGGTGCTTATGAAATTGAATATTTGTTTAAAACATTTGAAAATCTTGATGATGCTGTTTATAGACCTGAAAAGTTTTCTATACTTAAATATTGCTATGATAATTATGAATTCAATTCCAATATTGATGCATTTATTGGGGAAGTCTCCGCTGTCCAAGAAGAGACTAATATTTTGCAAGAGTCTATGGAAGAAGAAATTGATGAAACTGTGAGCTCACTGGATGAAAAAGATGATGAGGAGAGCGAAGAACAAAAGGAGGAAGAGCAGATTAGTTACCCATGCCCACCTTCTAATGAGAGTAACTCATCAACTCATACATTGTTTAATTTCCCTTCGTGCTTATCGAAGGATGATTGCTATGATAATTGCTATGATCCCGTTGATTCTCTTGAAATATCCCTTTTTCATGATGCTTGCTATGCTTGTGGCCAAGATCCCAATATGAATGATGCTTATGGAGATGAACTTGCTATAGTTCCTTATGTTAAACATGAAATTGTTGCTATTGCACCCATGCATGATAGTCCTATTATCTTTTTGAATTCTCCCAACTACACTTTATCGGAGAAGTTTGTGCTTATTAAGGATTATATTGATGGGTTGCCTTTTACCATTGCACATGATAATTTTGATGAATGTGATATGCATGTGCTTGCTGCTCCTACTTGCAATTATTATGAGAGAGGAACTATATCTCCACGTATCTATGTTTCCAATATGATAAAATTGCAAGAAACTATTTATTCTATGCATTGGCCTTTACTATGCGTGCATGAATTGTTCTTTTATGACATGTCGATGCATAGGAAGAGAGTTAGACTTTGTTGTTACATGATATATATTACTTTGTGCTCACTACTAAATTACAAATCATTGTTAATTAAAATTGGCTTTGATATACCTTGGGATCCGGGTGGATTCATTACTTGAGCACTATATGCCTAGCTTAATGGCTTTAAAGAAAGCGCTGCCAGGGAGACAACCCGGAAGTTTTAGAGAGTCATTTATTTCTGTTGAGTGCTTTTATATAGTCTAAAAACAAAAAAATAAAAAGGGGAACCCAAAACTTTTAAAAAGGGAAGCGAATGTGAGAAAGACGAGCATTGTTAAAGTGGGAGAGCTCCTTGAACTTTGTTCATGCTCACGGAAACTTTGTGAATCTTAATTACAGAAACTTTTCATCAAAAATAATTATCCCCTTGTACAATTCCATTGTATTATAAAAATAATGTGCTAAGGTTTGCCTTTAGGATGTTTACAATGCTTGTTGGTTTGTACAGTGGAGGACAGAAACTTTGGCTGTAGTGCACGATTTTACGTTTTTACTGGAACATCAAATTGTTCTGATTCTTATTGAAATGTCTTGCTATACAAATTTTTTATTTTTCCTAATTTTGGTAGAATTTTTGGGGTATTAGAAGTATGGTGAATGTTCAGATTTCTACAGACTGTTCTCTTTTTGACAGATTCTGTTTTTGATGCATAGTTTACTTGTTTTGATGAAACTATCAATTTTTATCAGTGGATTAAGCAATGGAAAAGTTATATTATAGTAGACACAATGAAAAAACAAAATAGGAATTGGTTTGCAACAGTACTTAGAGTACTGATTTGCTTTATTATACTAACAGATCTTACCGAGTTTTCTGTTGGATTTTTTTGTGGATGAAGTGTTCGAAGATCGAGGAGGTCTCGATATGAGGAAAAGGAGGAGAGGCAAGAGCTCAATCTTGGGGATTTCCAAGGCACCCCAAGTATATATTCAAGGATACTCCAGTGTCTATGCTTGGGGATGCCTCGGAAGGCATCCCATCTTTCTTCAACAAGTATCGGTATGTTTTCGGATTCGTTTCGTTCATGCGATATGTGCAAATCTTGGAACGTCTTTTGCATTTAGTTTTCACTTTTCTTTTATGCACCATGCTGGTATGAGATAGTCCTTGGTTGATTTACAGAATGCTCATTGCACTTCACTTAAATCTTTTGAGTATGGCTTTATAGAATGCTTCATGTGCTTCACTTATATCATTTGAAGTTTGGAGTGCCTGTTTCTCTTCACATAGAAAACCATCATTTGTAGAATGCTATTTTGCTTCACTTATATTTGTTAGAGCGTGGGCATATCTTTTGTAGAAAGAATTAAACTCTCTTGCTTCACTTATATGTATTAGAGAGATGACAGGAATTGGTCATTCACATGGTTAGTCATAAAATCCTAAATAAAACTTATAGATCACTGAATATGATATGTTTGATTCCTTGCAATAGTTTTGTGATATGAAGATTGTGATATTAGAGTCATGCTATTGGGTAGTTGTGGATTAGTAGAAATACTTGTGTTGAGGTTTGTGATTCCGAAGCATGCACGTATGGTGAACCGTTATGCGATGAAGTCGGAGCATGATTTATTTTTTGATTGTCATCCTTTGTGTGGAGGTCGGGATCGCGCGATGGTTAGCTCCTACCAACCCTTCCCCTAGGAGCATGCGTGTAGTACTTTGTTTCAATGGATAATAAATTTTTGCAATAAGTATCTGAGTTCTTTATGACTAATGTCGAGTCCATGGATTATACGCACTCTCACCCTTCCATCATTGCTAGCCTCTTCGGTACCGAGCATTGCCCTTTCTCACCTCGAGAGTTGGTGCAAAATTTGCCGGTGCATCCAAACCCCGTGATACGATATGCTCTATCACACATAAGCCTCCTTATATCTTCCTCAAAACAGCCACCATACCTACCTATCATGGCATCTCCATAGCCATTCCGAGATATATTGTCATGCAACTTCCATCATCATCATATACATGACTTGAGCATTCATTGTCATATTGCTTTGCATGATCGTAAGATAGCTAGAATGATGTTTTCATGGCTTGTCCGTTTTTTAATGTCATTGCTACGCTAGATCATTGCACATCCCGGTACACCGTCGGAGGCATTCATATAGAGTCATATCTTTGTTCAAGATATCGAGTTGTAAGTAAATGAAAGTGTGATGATCATCATTATTAGAGCATTGCCCGAGTGAGGAAAGGATGATGGAGACTATGATTCCCCCACAAGTCGGGATGAGACTCCAGACTTAATGAAAATAAAAAAAAGGCCAAAGAAGCCAAAATAAAAAAAGGGGGCCAAAGAAGCCCACCAAAAAAAAGAGAAAATAAAACAAATGAGAGAAAAAGAGAGAAGGGGCAATGCTACTATCCTTTTACCACACTTGTGCTTCAGAGTAACACCATGTTATTCATATAGAGAGTCTCCTATATTGTCACTTTCATATACTAGTGGGAATTTTCATCATAGAACTTGGCTTGTATATTCCGATGATGGGCTTCCTCAAATGCCCGAGGTCTTCATGAGCAAGCAAGTTGGATGCAAACCCACTTAGTTTCAATTTGAGATTTCATACACTTATAGATCTTAGTGCATCCGTTGCATGGCAATCCCTACTCCTCACATTGACATCAATTAATGGGCATCTCCACAGCCTGTTGATTAGCCACATCAATGTGAGACTCTCTCCTTTTTTGTCTTCTCCACATAACCTCCACCATCATATTCTATTCCACCCATAGTGCTATATCCATGGCTCACGCTCATGTATTGCGTGAAAGTTGAAAAGGTTTGAGAATACTAAAATATGAAACAATTGCTTGGCTAAAACCGGGGTTGTGCATGATTTGAATATTTTGTGTGATGAAGATGGAGCATAGCCAGACTATATGATTTTGTAGGGATAACTTTCTTTGGCCATGTTGTTTTGAAAAGACATGATTGCTTTCTTAGTACGCTCGAAGTATTATCGTTTTTATGTCAAATGATAGACTATTGCCTTGAATCACTCGTGTCTTAATATTCATGCCATGATTAGATATATGATCAAGATTATGCTAGGTAGCATTCCACATCAAAAATTATCTTTTTTTATCATTTACCTACTCGGGGATGAGCAGGAATTAAGCTTGGGATGCTCATACGTCTCCTTCGTTTCTATAATTTTTGATTGTTCCATGCCAATATTCTACAACTTTCATATACTTTTGGAACCTTTTTATATTATTTTTGGGACTAACATATTGATCCAGTGCCCAGTGCCAGTTCCTGTTTGTTGCATGTTTTATGTTTTGTAGAAACCCAATATCAAATGGAGTCCAAATGGTATAAAAACGGATGGAGATTATTTTTGGAATATTTATGATTTTTGGGAGGAAAAATCAACGCGAGACGGTGCCCGAGGGGGTCACGAGGCAGGGGGGTGCACCCCAGGGGGGCAGGTGTGCCCCTAACCCTCATGGGCACCCCGTAAGGCGGTTGATGCTCTTATTTTGCCGCAATAAAGCTATTTTTGGACAAAATATGGGCAAAGGTTTCAATCCAATCGGAGTTACGGATCTCCGGATATAAAAGAAACGGTGAAAGGGCAGAATCAGAGAGCGCAGAAACAGAGAGAGACAGAGAGACAGATCTAATCTCGGAGGGGATCTCGCCCCTCCCGCGCCATGGGAGCCCAGGACTAGAGGGGAAACCCTTCTCCCATCTAGGGAGAAGGTCAAGGAAGAAGAAGAAGAAGGGGGCTCTCTCCCCCTTGCTTCCGGTGGCGCCGGAACATCGCCGGGGGCCATCATCATCACCGCGATCTACACCAACAACTTCACCGCCTTCATCACAAACTCTTCCCTCCTCTATGAAGTAGTGTAACCCCTCTTTTACCCGCTGTAATCTCTACTTAAACAAGGTGCTCAACGCTATATATTATTTCCCAATGATGTATGGCTATCCTATGATGTTTGAGTAGATCTGTTTTGTCCTATGGGTTAATTGATGATCGTGATTGGTTTGAGTTGCATGTTTTACTATTGGTGCTGTCCTATTGTGCCCTCCGTGTCGCGCAAACGTGAGGGATTCCCGTTGTAGGGTGTTGCAATATGTTCATGATTCGCTTATACTGGGTTGCTTGAGTGACAGAAGCATAAACCCGAGTAAGGGGTTTCTGGCGTATGGGATAAAGGGGACTTGATGCTTTAATGCTATGGTTGGGTTTTACCTTAATGATCTTTAGTAGTTGGGATGCTTGCTAGAGTTCCAATCATAAGTGCATATGATCCCAGAAGGGAAGGTATGTTAGCTTATGCCTCTCCCTCAAATAAAATTGCAATAGTGATTACCGGTCTATTTATCGATTGCCTAGGGACAAATAACTTTCCCATGACAAAAAGCTCTCTACTAAAACTAACTTAGTTGTGTCTTTATCTAAAAAGCCTCTACTTTTTATTGACGTGCTCTTTATTATCTTGCAAAACTATCCAACAACACCTACAAAGTACTTCTAGTTTCATACTTGTTTTAGGTAAAGCGAATGTTAAGCGTGCGTAGAGTTGTATCAGTGGTCGATAGAACTTGAGGGAATATTTGTTCTACCTTCAGCTCCTCGTTGGGTTCGACACTCTTACTTATTGAAAGAGGCTACAATTGATCCCTACACTTGTGGGTTATCAAGACCTTTTTCTGGCGCCGTTGCCGGGGAGTCATAGCATGGGGTGAATATTCTCGTGTGTGCTTGTTTGCTTTATCACTAAGTAATTTTTATTTGCTATTCTTAGTTGTTCTCTATCTTTAGTTATGGATATGGAACATGAAATACCAAAAAATAGGTGTACTTGCTACTCATGGAGATGGGGAACCTCCTAAAACCCTTGATGCTCATTATGTGAAAGATATTATGTACTACTTTGATAATCCTGAGAAACCTCATTCAATTATGTTATGGGAGACATGTTGGATCAACGTGAATACTTTAGGGATTATCGCTTGACACAAAAAGGGAAACTATTATGGGATCAAATTTATATGTTTTGTTGGTATGCTCTGGAACTATGCTTGAGATATGATTATACATGTTGCTCTAGGATGAAAGCTCCACACCTTTCCTTTTCATGGAAATTTAATGATAATGAAACCTTAGCTTCTTATGCTAATGGTATATATGATTACTATGATGTGGAACAAATAGAAGAATTTGTTGCTTTTATGGGTGCTTATGAAATTGAATCTTTGTTTAAAATGTGTGAAAATCTTGATGATGCTGTTTACACACCTGAAAATTTTGCTATACTTAAATATTGCTATGAGAATTATGAATTCAATTCCGATGTTGATGCATTTATTGAGGAAGTCTCCGCTGTCCAAGAAGAGATTAAAATTTTGCAGGAGTCTATGGAAGAAGAAATTGATGAAACTGTGAGCTCATTGGATGAAAAAGATGATGAGGAGAGCGAAGAACAAAAGGGGGAAGAGCGGATTAGCTACCCGTGCCCACCTTCTAATGAGAGTAACTCTTCAACTCATACATTGTTTAATTTCCCATCGTGCTTATCGAAGGATGATTGCTATGATAATTGCTATGATCCCATTGATTCTCTTGAAATATCCTTTTTTCATGATGCTTGCTATGCTTGTGGCCAAGATCCCAATATGAATGATGCTTATGGAGATGAACTTGCTATAGTTCCTTATGTTAAACATGAAATTGTTGTTATTGCACCCATGCATGATAGTCCTATTATCTTTTTGAATTCTCCCAACTACACTATATTGGAGAAGTTTGTGCTTATTAAGGATTATATTGATGGGTTGCCTTTTACCATTGCACATGATAATTTTGATGAATGTGATATGCATGTGCTTGCTGCTCCTACTTTCAATTATTATGAGAGAGGAACTATATCTCCACCTCTCTATGTTTCCAATATGATAAAATTGCAAGAAACGGTTTATACTATGCATTGGCCTTTACTATGTGTGCATGAATTGTTCTTTTATGGCATGCCGATGCATAGGAAGAGAGTTAGACTTCGTTGTTACATGATATATGTTACTTTTTGCTCACTACTAAATTACAAATCGTTGTTAATTAAAACTGGCTTTGATATACCTTGGGATCCAAATGGATTCATTACTTGAGCAGTATATGCATAGCTTAATGGCTTTAAAGAAAGCGCTGCCAGGGAGACAACCCAAAAGTTTTAGAGAGTCATTTATTTCTGTTGAGTGCTTTTATATAGTCTAAAAAAATAAAAAATAAAAAGGGGAACCCAAAACTTTTCAAAAAGGAAAGTGAAAGCGAGAAAGACGAGCATTATTAAAGTGGGAGAACTCCTTGAACTTTGTTCATGCTCACGTCCACACCCCAGCGCACACTCCTTGAATGATGTCAGTGCGTGCGGCTAGCCATGGCCGCTGTGGTGCATGCCAGTGCAGCATGGCTAGTTTGTTTATGTAGGACCACACTCCTTCTCCATCAAGAGAAGAGGAGGAGGAGGCGGGTGCACGGGGTCTCAGCGGCAGTGCAAGCACGGGGTCTCAGCACGTCCTGGACGAACAAGCGGTGCCTCAGGGTCTGCAGCAGGCCACTTGTTGTGGTCGAATTGGATTACAGTGGAGGCCAAGTTGCAAAATCGTAGGCCTAAACAAGCAGCTCGGGGAGATAGGGAGAGAGCCACCCCACGCCCTTGCCGCACGCCACCCCGGCGGCGGCGCACACCTAGCCTACTGCGCAATGCCGGATGCCGCTCCGGCACCGGCAGCCACCATACCCCGCCTTCACCGGTACCAACCCGCTGGTCCTATCTTGGCTACTCACCGTAAGTTACACCATCCTGGGAAGCGGCCAGGTACGCTCTTCGTCTAGCTTGCGTTGTCCGCTGCTCACTGGCCCCACTAGTTCTTTGACGCCCTGAGATCTTGTCTATCTCTTCTCTGAGCTTGGTTGTCTCTTGATCACCTGCTTCCCGCTGCATCTGCGTCACCCTTGTTCATTTGCGTTGCCTCCAACGCAACTTGGTTTCTAGGTCTTCGCTCTGCGGCTTATGGTCACCTTGCCTTCCTTCGGTAGCCTGGTCGGTTTACGCTTTGCAGCTTGTGGTCACCTTGTCGTAGCCTGGTCGGTTTACGCTTTGCAGTTTGCGGTCACCTTTCCGGTGCAAACGCTGTTGTTGCCTTCCCAGGAGTGAGTTGCTTGGATCATGACGTGGCTAGGCCCGATCGGAGTTTCCTTTGAGAGCTGCATGCTCGAGAGGTACCATTGTGGTACGGTGCGGCTGATCGCCGGCGCGCCCTAGCCTTCCCCCTGCATGCAGTGGTTATATCCAGAGGGATTCACTGCTCGCCGGAGTTCTTTGCACGCTTGCTCTGCTACTGGTTTGGTGGCTTCCCTGCGGGCTTCCATGTCTAGGAGCTGACCGTTGGTCAGTTTGAATTCGAAGTGGCACATGCAGGCATTGCATGGGAGATTGTGTGACGGGGACGATGGAGGAGCGGCATCCTGGAAGTCTCGTTTTCGTTACGTAACAACCTCAGCTTGGTGCAGTCGGGCTCCAAGCAGTCGCGTGCACGCGTTGCACCCTCCCACTTGCCCTCACTGCTTGGGCCACCTCTTGACACGCTCCAACATTTACCACAACCCTCGACCCGCGTTTGCAACCCCCGCTCCCGGATTTCCGAAGATCTGCTGCACACGTATCTGCATGGCGTCCCGCCCTAAACGCTAGTCATCATAGCTCCACTGCCTTTAATCCACTTCCGATGCTAGCAACCGTGCGATCCAACCTATCCGTTTGCAGCTCTCGCGGGCATGCGACGTAGCCCCTCAGCCTACTAGCGGTCTATCCACCTCGACTTGCCACCGAGACTCCCAACTTAATAGCACAAAGGTGCTACGTCATAATTCGTACCCGCATGCCCTCCTATCTAGCTTCGTTCCTAGTGCATCCATGCGAGGTGAACAGCGTGAGGTCTCCAATGTGATAAAGTTGTTCCCAAAGCCAAAAGATTTGCACCTCAGATGCTTCAGATGCCTCTCCTACAACCATTGGAGAAGAGATTGTAGAGATCCTCTTGTCTGTTGGGCCTGCAGACGGGTGGGGCATACTAGCCATGAGTGCAAACAACGCCTTGCCTTCTCTAGGGCTCCTCGTTCACCACCCAATCCCCCTCGCACGGCCACCCCACCCCCAAGCGATGCTATTTATACCCCTGTTGAGTCTCTACCACCCTCCACTCCTTCTAGCAGCATCTCCTCCTTCACCGCCGACCGCTCCATTGCCCTATCCCTCGCTCCCTCTGCACCCACCCCCCTCCCTCCCATGGAACATGTCATGCGAGGCCGCCCAACCTCACTCCATGTGCACTAACCCTTGACCCCAGACCAAAACGCCCTAGTTTGCCTTGTTAACATCTCACCGCCGTGTCGGGCTTCCTCCCCTGGCTCAAGCATCTGCTTGATGAGCGACTAGGCATTACGGTCGTCGGGTTCGCCGGCTGCACCACCAGCATTGTGTTTGTGGTCTTTCTTTGGCAAGCTGATCAAGCAGCAGCGATGAGGGCTAGCCCCATCATGACTAGCACACGCCGAGTAGACATCCTTCCACACAATGCCGGCGACAATGCCTTCACCTTCTCCTTCCGCCACCTAGTCAGCCTTTCCCTAACCAAGATGCCTCTTGAGTTATGGGATCGTACCGGAGTCTCAGCTAGTGTTGCTAGCTTCGCCAATCTCCTGGGGATTGACCACGCCTGTATCCACGGGTCAGACTTCTCTTGCATCTTCGTTCTGGTTAAGGTTGAGGTGCTCCAGCATATCCCCCACCACCTAGACTTTCATCGAGTCGATGGTGCCGGCATCTATGCCGATATCACTATCAATGAGGTCTGGGACATGGCACGCATGCTAGGCTCTCCTTCTTGACCACCCGCTCCACACTACGTTTTTCGCCCAGGCAGGGACGATACCACACCCCCGAAAGGCGCTCATCGTGGTCACGCTAACCCTTGCCTGTCCCACCCTGTCCCTAGGCAGCCGGAGAGCAGACAGTCCATGACTGATCGTGCATTCCGTGCTTTCCAGTTCCCTTACTCTGCCATGTTTGGGGACTGCATTGCCATGTTCAAGATTTCAGCCAAGCCCAAGCTCTTTACACCTGAAACTTTTTCCATTCCCATGATAGACGAGGTTGCACACGAAGATGGGGAACGGTGCTGCCTTAAGTCAAAACTTCTCTCCATAGAAGTGCGACGCCCACACACAACTGTAGCCTTTGATGCAGAAAACCTAACCTTCACCTTCTCTGTTAAGATGAGCAACTATAGATCTTTCTCTGGTGTCATAGTCATTGGACAGGTTGGCACAGACACTGGTCACTTCCCATGCTTCGAACTCACCCGGGGGAAGTTGAGCGTCATAACTGTCGCTCAATCCTTTTCAAGCTATGGCCAAAAACTTTCTCAGGAGAATTCTGCTCCTGCACAATCCCGTTGCTTCCCGCGGTGGAATGCAAGCATCCCCCAAAATCATCAGTCCCCACTTCTCTCATCCTGGATGTTGGGCCGCTTCTCACGCTTTCAGGCGCGCCCATCCATCCTGCTCTCAACTTACCGCTGGCCCAGATACAAATACAAGCCCACCAGGTTCTCAACTCAAAGCCCATATGCACCAGGCCCTTCACAACCATCCCAGACCCTGCTCCGGGCCTGCTTCCCAGCTGTTTCTTCTCTCCGGTTGCTTGCACTGATATGCGACACGGAGCATGTGCCATCCTACCCCTTGAGGTTGCCACCAGATTTTGCCAATGTCGGATCCCCCAGCCCGAGCCCTCGATTGTTGATAAATTCTCCTCCCCCACCACACTGCAGCTCCTTGGGCCAGTTCCCATCATCATCCCTGACTCACCCCGAGCGGCCGACGACCCAATGGCGCACATGGGAGCGGCTGACGACGCGCATGTCTCTCAAGCCCCTCTAGAAGGGGATCTTGGCAAGCCTGCGCTCTCTTCAGGGCCTGCGCTCTCTCTAGGGCAGACGGAGGCATCGGTGGCCTCCCCCCGCCGCAGCCCGTGCATCCGGGAGCTATACGATGGGGTGCGCATCAACCCCATCGAACGCGCCTCCAAGCGTAAGGCGACAGCCAGCCTTTCTATAGGAGGCCAAGGGGGACGCACGTTTCGGGAGGGAAGAAGAAGGGCAAGGCCAACGCGGCCTCAATCCTGCAGCTCCCCCTCCAGGAGACACCAAGGTTGCTGACCAGGAGCAAAGCCAGGCAGCTTGCTCGCTGTTGCGACATGAATTTCGAGGTGGTCATCGTTGAGGCGGCTCAGCCCTCCGCTCCTGAGGGCAGCTCTGCATCGGGCTCATCGGCGTCAACCAAATCTACTCATGAATAGGCAACGGCCAGGCGTCTTAAGCGGCAAGGTTACCAACTTCTGTGTCTGTTCTAGGCGTGCGCGCCTAATCTCTGACCATGCTATGTCACCTGCAAGTGTATCTGTTATGTCTTATGGTATGTCCAGTTTCAGTTTCAGTAGTTCGCCATGCGTGTCCACCTCCACTCACCTTAGTTCGTTGTCAAGGTTGTTGTTCCAGTTGTTACATAGTGTCAATTATACTGCTGTCCGCTGTCACCCAAAACATGTAAGCTCTACTGAGCATATCTCAAGTCTAATGAATCTTGGGTGTGTCCCTACTAGTTTCTTGCTCTATATTCTTGTGATCATGTTTCTTCTATCATGAGAATCCTAAATTGGAACGTTAAGGGGCTTGGTGATGCTGAAAAATGCTTGCTGGTCAAAGATGCAATCCTGGCCAGTCGACCGGATGTTGTATGTTTGCAGGAAACCAAGCTACAAGTGGTGGACGCGAGGAAAGTGGCCTCCTTTCTGCCATCAAATCTGCGCACTGCCCTCTTTATGCCAGCTTGCGGCACCTCAGGCGGCTTGATGGTGGCTTGGGATGAAAATGTTTTATCCGGGGTTGAGTTTTTGAAGAACCAGTTCTGTATTTCCGTGGGTATTAGTTCGGTTACTAGCTCCTGCTCTTTCACATTAACCACTGTTTATGCACCATGTGAAGATTCCACAAGGCCTGCCTTCTTTCAAGTATTGGATTAGGTTTCTGTCAGTATCACAGGGCCTTGGATTATGCTGGGGGATTTTAACATGTACCGTTTTGCACATGAAAAATCAAGGGGCAGAAGAAATTGGCCAGTCATGGACTGTTTCAATGGTTGGAACCGGGAAACAGCCATGGATGACATAGAAATCACGAATTGCAATTTCACCTGGTCGAATAAGAGAAGGAACCCCACTCTTGTGAAGCTGGATAGGGTACTTGTCAATGCACACTAGAACCTAGGCTTTCTTCACACAGAAGCGTCGACAAGATCTGCTGTCACCTTGGATCACACCCAAATTGTGGTTGACTTCAACAAGAGTGGCTCAAAGAGCAGTTTTTTCAGGTTTGAGGATCACTGGATTCAGATGCCGAAGGTAAAGGAGTTGATTGCTCGCGAATGGCCAAAAGGAACAAGACATTTTGCTTTTGCTTTCACTAGATTCAATCACAAGCTCGGAAGGTTGAGTGCGGTAATCAGAAAATTGAACAGATCAAGTAATCCTATTGCCCTAATCCATGATAACTACAAACATGCACTCCAGTACCTGGACCTGGTCGAGGAAAGGAGGAGCCTTTCAGCACTGGAATTCTCTCTCAAAAAGCATTTTGCTGCAAAGGCTCAATAGGTTATTTTGTGGCAAACAGCTACTTGGAGGCGTAGAGCAAAGATAAAAAATGTGTGCTAGGCGATGAGAATACACGATTCTTTCATGCAGCCGCGAACTGCCACCACAGACGCAACAAAATCAGAATGCTTGAAGATGAGAGTGTTGCTTTCTTTGACGATGAAGCTAAGCTCTCTATAGCCTCTGCTTTCTTTGAGAACATCTTCGGGCATGAATCTGCATCTCTTCCTTCGGTCAATATTCATCAGCTATACGAGCCTGCCAACTTGCAAGCTCTCGAGGCCCCATTCACATGGGAAGAGGTGGCTAATATTATACGGAGAATGCCCAACAATAAGAGCCCGGGACCTGATGGTTTTACTAACGAACTCTACAAAGCCTTCATGCCTATCCTCAAAGATGACCTGCTACTCCTCTTCCAGGATTTCTATGATCAAGTATCTGATCTACAGGGAGTGAATTTCGCAAATATTGTCTTAATACCAAAAAAGACAATCATGTGGATATAAGAGATTTTAGACCAATCTCCCTGGTCCATAGCCTGCCGAAGCTGGTCTCTAAGGTCCTAGCCTCCCGTCTGCAGAGACTGATACCCGAGTTGGTGCATCAACTGCAATCAGGGTTTTTATAGGGAAGGTGCAAAGCAGAGAACTTTGTTCTTGCAGCAGAACTCGAACAACAGGCAAAGCTTAGGTGCAAGCCGATGATGGCCTTAAAATTGGATTTTCGCAAAGCATTCGAAGATGTCAGCTGGGAAGAACTACTGCAGATCCTTTCTGCCAGGGGTTTTGGAGAACGTTGGATCAAATGGATCTCCGCTATTCTGACGTCCAGCACCGCCAAAATTATGATCAATGGTTCTCTAGGACGAAGCATCAAGTCTAAAAGCGGTCTAAGGTAGGGAGACGCTATCTCGGCGTAATTGTTCATCTTGGTAGCAGATGTGCTGCAGCAGCTATGCTGCTTGGAGCACAGCTCGGGGAG
This sequence comes from Triticum aestivum, assembly GCF_018294505.1. Taxonomy (NCBI): domain Eukaryota; kingdom Viridiplantae; phylum Streptophyta; class Magnoliopsida; order Poales; family Poaceae; genus Triticum; species Triticum aestivum. The sequence goes on along the minus strand of NC_057804.1, from coordinate 128,690,891 downwards.
ATTAAAACATCCTTTGGGTGTGGATGCTTTCTTTCCAGCACTTCAGTACGCGGACGACACGCTTATTTTATTCTAAGGGGATGTTGAAAAGCAAAGATCATCAAGCAAGTGTTACATGATTTCTCCTGTTTTACGGGGCTGCAAATAAATTTCTCAAAAAGCACTCTAGTACCTATCTGTGTGGATCAGGATACTAGTACGGAAATTGCCGAACTGTTGCAGTGCCCGATATCAGCCTTCCCCTGCACTTACCTTGGACTCCCGTTATCGTTTCACAAAATCTCACATGGTCTTCTGATCCCTGTCATACACAAGGTGGATAAACGCTTATCAGGATGGCTTGCAACTTTTCTATCCTGGGGAGGCCGAGTTACCCTCATAAACTCAGTCTGGGTGTCCATTCCCAATTACTTCATGGCCTGCTTCTTATGGCCAGCGAAATCAATGGACAAGCTGGAGCAAATCTTGAGAGGCTTTCTTTGGCAAGGTAAAAACTCAGCTAAGGGTGGACATTGCTTGGTTGCATGGGAAACAGTGATCACACCCAAGAATAATGGAGGATTGGGCATTAGAAACCTCAGGGCTCACAACATGGCAATGATATGCAAACTCATGTCTAATATTCTGCAGCACAGTGAAGTCGCATGCTTCAACTGGTTTGTCTCTCAATATTGCCAGAAGGAGATCTCAGCCCTCAGACACAGTAGAGATACCACCATGTGGAAATGTCTGAAATCCTCGTTGCACCTCGTTCTTCACTCAACACAGTGCAAACTTGGAGACGGCACACGGATTTCCTTTTGGTTCGATCCTTGGCTACCATGTGGCAGGCTACGGTTTGCTTTCCCTGTGCTGTTCTCATTTGCTTCGTCCAAAAACTGCACGGTGGCCTCGCAATACAGTGAGGGACAATGGGCACTACAGTTACACCCCAATTTATCCAACTTGGCCACGCTCGAGCTCCAAACCTTGCTTGGTTTCCTGAATTCGGAGCAACCAACACCGTCCCGGGGGGATACAAGAACACCAACGGCAATGAATGGAAAGCTCTCGACAAAGTATTTCTCATGCTTGCTATCCCTTAGAGGTGTGGACTGCCAACTTGCACCAAGCATATGGGATCATATCATTCCAAAGAAGCATAGGGTCTTTCTTTGGATAGCACTCAGAGGTAGATTAAACACCAAGGACAACATGATGAACAAGCATTGGACGACCATCGCGCAACATAATGGGTGCGACTTATGCCCAGCAGTGGAGAGCATCGATCATATCGTCCTGAGATGCAAGCTGGCGGACAAAGTGTGGAGCAGGACGGGGCTGCTTGCATCGGCCATTGCGGCGCCTTCGCTGCAGGATTTCCTATGCAGCAACCTTCCAACTGCTACTTATGGGAGGCTCTGGAATATATTGTTCGCGGCAGGTGCAGTTGGATTATGGAACGCGAGGGATGCCCGGGTTTTCAATAATGACTGCTGGCATGCCACACGAACACTCCACGAGGTCCCTGATCTTCTTAGATTATGGAGCTCGCGTACCCGATCGACGGAAGACCGCTCTACAATTAGAAACTGGACTGATCAACTGGTAGCTTCCTAGAAGTATCACCACTCCTTTCCTCCCAACCCATGTAACTATCTTCCACGGGCTTGGTGGTGGCCTGATGCATTCTCAGTGCACGTTTACACCACCTTCATGTAATCGGCCTTTGGTCGCTCGGGTTCTTACCCGTTTTGAATGCATAAGATAGAAATTTATCTACCTTTTCTTTTAAAAAAAAGTTGCAAAACCGTGGAGATGGTTGCGAACCGTTCGATCGAAAACATATGTGACAGCCACGGAGGCAGTCGACGACGCGCGCAGCTTCATCCATCATGTGAACGCTACCGTTCCTAGGGAAAGAAAAAAGACTCCCCACGAAATAAAAACAAACAAAAAAGCCCTAAAATCGGAAAAAGAAAGAAGCAATGACAAACAATTAACCAACGCCTCTGCTTTCTTTAGCAAACTGTGCAAAGCTAAAAGAAGACGGAGAGGGAGACTCTTTCAAAACATGCATCCCTCAACTTCGGGCCACCCCTAACACCTCCCCCATTGCCTATCCTCTCTCTTCTCCCTCTCTCTCCGCCATTGCACGCCCCACGAGCCATTGCACGCCCAAACTATCGAGGCGTTTTGCGCGCGCAGGGGCATCCGCCATTGCTCGGAGCTCGGCTTCCGTTGCTGTTAGCCGCGAGAAATGGAGAGGATACCGATACCAATCGCGATGCTGCCGCAGAAGTCGAGCAGCTTCTCTCAGGCCACCATCCGCGAGGATAAGCTCGGCCGCAACCTCTCCCTCGGCGCCATCAAGCTAAATGAGCACATCGAGCGCGCCAAGAAGGATGCCGCCGAAGCCGCCGGCGATAAGAAGGCGGCAGCGGGTGGCGGAGAGGGTGCCCCCCCGGACGGCTCCGGGGTCGGTGAGACGCCCGAGCCGCCGCCGCATGAGGAGCCTGACCTCGCCGAGCTCTCTGCGGAGGTCGACGCCTTCCTCGCAAGCCGGGACGGGGACGCCCCGCTGAGCATCTCGGAGGTGACGCTCGACAGGTTCGCCTCCGCCGTGGAGGTGGAGATAGCGCAGTCGGAGGAAAAGGAGGGTAAGTGGGCGCTGGGGGAGGGCGGCGAGCAGCCGCTTCTCCTCGCCGCGATCAAGCGCATCGTCACGCTCGCATCCGCGCTCACCGCAACCGGTGGCGGCAATGGCACGGAGGGGGCCGTCAAGTACACCATTGGCGTACACCGCGTCACCGGCGTGCTCCACCGCTCCATGACGTTCCTCGAGGACGAGCTCCACGCGCTGCTCGAGGACCCATGCCTCGCCAAAACGCCCAAGGCCAGCGAGTCCGGCAGCGCTACCGCCAAGTCCATGAAGCGCCCGCCGTCGTTCGGGCAAGGTGGCGACCCAGATCGGCCCGTCGTTCCTCCCACTGAGGGCGGCAGTGCAGGCGACGACGCCTCCCAGTTCCAGCCGTTCCCCGCGGAGACCGTGGACCATCTCCGCGCCATGGCCGAGGTCATGATCACCGCGGGCTACGAGACGGAGTGCATACAGGTGTTCCTCGTGGCGCGCAGGAACGCGCTGGACGCCACGATGCAAAGCCTCGGGTACGAGAAGGCGAGCATTGACGATGTGGTGAAGATGTCATGGGAGGGGCTCGAGTCGGAGATCGGGACATGGATCAAGGCGTTCCGGCACATCCTCAACGCCGGCCTCTCCGCCGAGCACGACCTCTGCGTCCGTCTATTCGTTGGCCGCAACGCCGGCCTTGGCCGCGATATCTTTGCGGACCTGGCCCGCTGCGCCATGCTCCAGATGTTTAACTTCACGGAGGCCGTGGCTATGACCAAGCGCGCCGCCGAGAAGCTCTTCAAGGTGCTCGACATGTACGAGGCTATCCGCGATGGAGCCCCCGTCGTGGACGGCCTCATCTCCACGAACAAAGCCGAAGGCGGCGAGAACAGCAGCGGCGCCGAAGCGCTGGCCGACCTCAAGTCCGAGCTCGCGTCTGTGCGGTCCCGCCTAGGCGAGTCGGCCGCCGCCATCTTCTGCGACCTTGAGAGCTCCATCCGTGCCGACGCCGGAAAGCAGCCTGTCCCCGGCGGTGCGGTGCACCCGCTGACACGCTACCTGATGAACTACCTCAAGTACGCGTGCGAATACAAGAACACGCTGGAGCAGGTGTTCCGGGAGTTCCACCGGCCGGACGCCGTCGACTCCCCCGGGCACGAAGGCGAGAGCAACCCGTTCGCGGCGCAGCTGATGGAGGTGATGGAGCTCCTCCACGGGAACCTGGAGGCCAAGTCGAAGCTGTACAAGGACCTGGCGCTGAGCAGCATCTTCCTGATGAACAACGGGCGGTACATGCTGCAGAAGATCCGGGGCTCGCCGGAGATCAACGCGGTGGTCGGCGAGGCGTGGGCGAGGAAGCGGTCGACGGACCTCCGGCAGTACCACAAGAACTACCAGCGCGAGACGTGGGGCCGCGTGCTGAACGTGCTCCGCGACGACGGCGGGATCACGGTGAAGGGGCACGTGCAGAAGCCGGTGCTCAAGGAACGGTTCAAGCAGTTCAACGCGGCCATAGACGAGATCCAGCGGACGCAGGGCGCGTGGGTGGTGAGCGACGAGCAGCTGCAGTCGGAGCTCCGGGTATCCATCACCGCCGTCGTGGTGCCGGCGTACCGGTCCTTCCTCGGCCGCTTCGCTCAGCACTTCACCGCGGGGAGGCAGACGGAGAAGTACATCAAGTTGAGCGCAGACGACCTCGAGGGCATCATCGAGGAGCTCTTCGAGGGCAGCGCCGGGTCCATGTCAAGGAGAAGAAATTAACCGACGAACCGAATCCATTCATCGGGCAGCGGCCGCCCTCCGTTCTCGACTCCGGCGACAAAATGTACCTCCTCTGCTCTTCTTACGATTTTGCTCTGCTTTTTTTCACCGCGTCGAGTGATCAATCCTCACCTCGGTCGCGGCGGACAGATAGATGTGTGTGTGCGTGTGTATCCGTTGATCGATCCGAGCGTTCATGCGTGTTAATTAATTACCTGTTTATATATAGTAACTCTCTCTTGATTCTTCTTCTGCGGCTAATCGCATTTTCTATACGCGACGTTGCATGCATGTCTCAAGAATCCTGCGGTTCCCGAGAATAATAATAGCGGGATCTTGATCCGATCATGGAGGGCTGGCGCGCAGAGCACACTGACTGTTGCATATGGAGCTCACGTTGTTTTGTACTCCATGATTTGTTTGACTCCCTCTTTTCTAATTCATTTTCAAGGCATGAGAAGTGGCATGGGACACCAAATAATCCAAGCTATGTGTGCATCTCACGATGGAGATGCTTCTTTCTATCTATCTATTATGCATATAAAAAAAATAACAAATACAGCCGCTACTGATGTTTCTCTCGAGAAAAGACGTTAGCCCGACTTCATAAATAAAACCAACAGGCATCCCACGAACGCCCAAAAGGTGAGGATACAAAGCAAAGTAATGAAGACTGCCACCGCAGCAATGAGTTCCAATACTTGGCACACACCCCAGGAAACAACCAGCAAAAGGAAAACATAATGAGACGAAGGCAGCCATCGAGGAGAGCCACAACCCTCCCTAAGACGTAGGCGCACGATCTTGACGACATAGTGAAGACGTCGTGGTATGCACACGCAAGATAAGTGCATCGGTGCATCGGTAGGCTCCTTGTCGCACTCCTTAATGAATGATCTCCCAAACCACAAAGGTTCTTAGGCCTGCACATAATCTTCCATTTAACAAATTGGTATTTCTTCTTGTTCTCCGTGGAATTCCTATGGAAACCACTACGGTTCTTGTCAGACCCAGCATGGGCTCCCAGAGGAAGACGATAGAAGCCCATCAAGAACATAGGTAGAAAGGATAGACGTGCATTCATGAGGCAGACCCTGCCAGCTGTCGAATTATAACGCCCACACCTAGGTGTGACCCGATTACCAACTTTTAGGACCCAAGGAGGAGCATATTTCATACAACTTTTTAAGGAGAATTTGGGATCCCAAGGAACACAAAAGGGAACGAAGCAAGTTTGCAATTAAAAAGATTCACCACACGGCGCTCCTTCAGTGCAAAGCTATTTGAAGTATGCCCTAGAGGCAATAATATTGTATTATTATATTTCCGTATTCATAATTTAGAGTTTATATTCTATACTATAACTGTTATGATCCTGAAACATGCGATTCAGTGGAAAACTCATATTCACGTGTAGAACGATAACAGTAAAATAAGATTCCTAGTCCCATCTCTAAGATAAGCTCAAGTGTTGTTGATGATCATATTTTCCGGATGTTGAGATATCGTTAAGTGTAACGATAGTCTCCAAACAACATCAAGAGTATGTCCTTAGAAGAACGATCATATTGAATCGACCAAAACTTGTTTGTTATACTTTAAGATAATATCATCATGAGTCAATTCTTATAACACGGAGTGTTAATTTGTGATTTTAGTTCCTTAGACCATTAGAGTACCGTAGTCACTTATTGTTGTATGATGAGCTTTTGGGTTGCTCAAACATCATCAGTAACTTGGTGATCATAACGACAACTTATAGGTTCATCGGAAAGTTTGACAAGGGACAGATAGCTCGAGTGTGGAATTTGCTCCTCCAATGATGGAAGATATTATTAGGGTCATCTCGGTGTGATGACATCCATCATCGTCTGGCCTGACACAAGTGACTTCTTCACGGGGATATCGGAACATGACGAAGAGAAACAAGAACAAAACCGACAACTAAGCGACCAGTATAGTGAGCATGTGTACGACTTAAGAGGATACTGATATATCTCACCTCGAGTTTTATAAAGTATCATGAAGCAAAGTGAATATCACATGGTAACCAAAGGTTCACTCGAATGCCATTCATGTAATCATAGGGAACGATATAGATGTCCACGGTTCCGCTATCGGTCATTGAACGGAGGAGTTTCATTCATGTCTATGGTTTACCGAACCTACAAGGTCACAAGCTTAAGGTAATCATGATATGCTGAGTGTTAGTAGGACGAGAGTATCGGGGATTTATTTGTGGAATTGTTTCATTAATATTCAAAATAGTTTCAAGAGGAACCAGAAGCATTTCGGGGTCATCAAAAGGGTTTCGGAGTTTATCAGGCAATACCAGGTATTACCGATAAATAATATATAGGTGGAAAATAGTTTTGGAGATGTTAAATTATATATAATAGGCTCTAATAATTGTTAGAGTGCTTTTATATTTAATTAAATATCAATGGGCCTTAAAAGGCTAAGTGGTGGAAGGAATATTGGGCCATCATAGCTCAATAGGGAAGGCTCCCCACTTTTCCAAGTGGGGAGGCCGAATTGGAGTGGGGGTGAGTCCTACTCCTCCCCCTTGACCGGCGCACCAAGGAGGGGTTTTCCTTCCTTGGTGGCAGACCCTCCTCTTCTCTCTAACCTATATATACATGAGGTGTTGGCCCTTTTCGAGATACAAGTTTTAGGTGCCTCCTCTAGCCCAATACTACTAATTCTAGTTGATATAATTGGAGCTAGTTATAGTTCCTCTAATCCTCATAATTATTATCCCCGAGTGTCTCTAATATTCTCCCCTAATTTTCCAGCGGCGATTAGTTATGGACGGCGAAGCGCTGTCGGATTGTGAAGACCGTACACTTGCAAACTGTAGAGAGGCCGTCCTTTCAGTCTTCAGTTTGAGGGATCTTTCGGGGGTGGTTCGCGGAATTGTACATCGGTGGTTTGAGGGACTCCAAGAATGATCTACACCGACTCGTCTGTTTCCGATACAAACTCGGAGTTGTAATGATCATGATCCAATCCCCTGATGCACCTTCATATTGTTCCTAGGTGTTTGTAGAGCATTTTTTTTTGTTTTCTACTATGTTTACCAACAAGAGAAACTAGTGAGAATAACTTCACTTTTGGACATTTTGATCGTAAGCCAGAGAGAAGTTCAGAACAGAGCAGCAGGTACTCATGATTTGCAATACACAAGTCATTATTCTTCACAAGAAATATCATATCGTCGGCATACTGTTGGTGTCAAAACCGGCAGATCTCCGGTAGGGGGGGGGCAAGTTGTATGTCTAAGGATCGATGGTAATAATGATCAAAAAGGACACAGTGTTTACCCAGGTTCGGGCCCTCTTAATGGAGATAAAACCCTACTCCTGCTTGATTATATTCGATGAGTATAGGAGTTACAAGAGTTGATCTACCTCGAGATCGTAATGGCTAAACCCTAGGGTTTCGGGGGGCGGGGCTATGGCTCGGACCTCCCGGCTCTTAAAGGGCGGCCGGGCGCAGTGTCCGGGTCGGACACGGCCCGTTAAGTCGGTTGGCGTTTTTTTTAAATAATTCCGCGCACAGAAAACAAAGAAAATAAATACTAAACGGACTCCAAAAATCCTGAAATAAATTTTCCCCGTCCTCTAAAAATATAGGGGACAAAGTGAACATTTATTTGGGCCTCTAATGCAATTTTTAAAAACGCATATTTTTTCTAATTCAAATAAAATAGCGATAAAACTCCGAATAAAATTCTAATTTGATTTTAATATTTAATCTCCAATATTTCTTTATTTTGGGGAAGTCATTTTATCCCCTCTCTTTTATTTTCATAAAAGAAATATTCAAAGAGAAAATACTTAAAATCAAACGATCCTCTTTTCAAAATTTGAGAAAACTGAAATATGAAAATAACGAAATCCCCAACTCTCTCCGTGGGCCCTTGAGTTGCGTAGAATTTCTAGGATCAAGCCAAAATGCAATAAAATATGATATGCAATGATGATCTAATGTATAACATTCCAAAATGAAAATTTGGGATGTTACAAACCTACCCCCTTTAAGATGAATCTCGCCCTCGAGATTTGGGTTGGCTAGAAAATAGGTGAGGGTGGTCCTTTTGTAGGTCTTCCTGTCGTTCCCAGGTGGCTTCATCCTCGGTATGGTGGATCCACTGAACTTTGCAGAACTTAATAACTTTGCTGTGTGTGACTCGGCTGGCAAACTCGAGAATCTTGAATGGTTTCTCCTTGTAGGTCAAATCGCTATCCAACTGAAACGCTTCCAGTGGCACTATACCTCTCAGAGGAATATCCACCATCTCTACGTGGCACTTCTTCAACTGGGAAACGTGGAACATATCGTGAAATCCTCACAATCCTTCGGGCAGCTCCAACTTGTAAGCAACTCTCCCATACGTTCCAAAACTTTGTATGGTCCGACAAAATGTGGTGCTAACTTTCCCTTAACTCCAAATCGCTTAACTCCTCGAAGTGGGGACACACGAAGAGACACTCTGTCTCCAACTTCGTAAACTATCTCCTTGCGTTTAGAATCCGCATAGCTCTTCTGCCTGGATTGGGCTAGCTTGAGTCTATCGCGAATCAACTTAACCTTCTCTTCAGACTCTTTAATCAAATATGGTCCAAACAACTGACGGTCTCCAACTTCATCCCATAACAACAGTGTCCTGCACCTCCTTCCGTACAAAGCTCCGAAAGGGGCCATCTTCAAACTGGCTTGATAGCTGTTGTTGTAAGAGAACTCTGCATATGGCAAATATTCATCCCAACTAGATCCGTAATCTAGCGCACAAGCTCTGGACATGTCCTCCAGAATCTGATTGACTCTCTCGGTCTATCCATCTGTCTGTGGATGAAAGGTTGTACTGAACTCTAGCCTGGTACCCAAAGTTTCATGCAACTGATTCCAGAACTTTGAGGTAAACTGGGTTCCTCTGTCTGATACAATGGTCCTCGGAACTCCATGCAGACATACGATCCTGGTCATATATATCTTTGCCAACTTAGCACTGGTGTAAGTGGTCTTCACTGGGATGAAAATGAGCTACCTTCGTCAAACGATCAACTACAACCCATATTGAGTCATAGCCTGAACGAGTCCTGGGTAATCCCGTGATAAAATCCATGCCTAGCTTATCCCACTTCCATTCGGGTATCGGCAATGGTTGTAACAATCTAGCTGGCTTATGATGCTCTTCCTTCACTCTCTGACATACATCACAAACTGCTACATACTCCGCAATGTCCTTCTTCATTCCGGTCCACCAGAAACTGTCCTTCAAATCCAGATACATCTTGGTATTTCCTTGGTGAATCGAATATGGCGAATCATGGGCCTCTTGCAGAATCAACTTCCCGATCTCCGGGTCATTAGGCACATATACGCGGTCCTTAAACCATAAGGTATCGTGTTCATCCTCACGAAATACCTTAGCCTTTCCTTTGCTCATCCTTTCCTTTATCTCGGCAATCTCCTTGTCCGTCTTCTGAGCTTCTCTGATCTTATCCATCAAAGTAGATTGAATCTCCAATGCTGCTACATAACCTCTCGGAACTATTTCCAAACAAAGCTCGCAAAGATCCTCTGCTAACTCCTTGGGTAACTCTCCGGTCATGAGTGTATTGACATGGCTCTTGCGACTCAACGCATCAGCTACTACGTTAGCCTTTCCGGGATGATAATGCAATCTCATATCATAATCCTTAATGAGCTCCAACCATCTCCTCTGCCTGAGATTCAACTCCTTCTGCGTGAAGATATACTTCAAACTCTTGTGATCCGTGTACACCTCACGGTGGTTTCCGATGAGAAAATGTCTCCACGTCTTCAACGCATGCACTACGGCTGCTAACTCCAAATCGTGTGTAGCATAATTCAGCTCATGGGGTTTAAGCTGTCGTGAGGCATCTGAAACAACTCTTCCCTCCTGCATAAGCACTGCTCCAAGTCCTCGACGAGAAGCGTTGCAATACACTTGATAATCCTTGCGTTGATCTGGAAGAATCAACACTGGAGCTGTAACCAAACATTTCTTCAACTCCTGAAAACTGGCCTCACATTCCTCAGTCCATTTGAACTTGGTGTCCTTCTTCAACAACTCTGTCATGGGCTTTGCAATCTTCGAGAAATTCTCAATGAACCTATGGTAGTATCCTACGAGTCCAAGAAAACTCCGGATCTCCCCAACTGACGTGGGTGCTTCCCAATTTGTCACAGTGACAACCTTGGTGGGGTCTACTGCTATTCCTTCTCCGAATATAACATGTCCGAGGCATCCAACTCCCTTCAACCAAAACTCACACTTGCTGAACTTGGCATATAACTGATGTTCTCTGAGCTTCCCAAGTACCAAACGCAAATGCTCCTTATGCTCCTCTTCATTCTTCGAGTAGACTAGTATGTCATCAATGAACACCACGACGAACTTATCCAGAAACTCCATAAACATCTTGTTCATCATATTCATGAAATAGGCAGGTGCGTTAGTTAGACCAAATGACATAACGGTATACTCATATAGCCCATACCTCGTGGTAAAAGCTGTCTTAGGTATATCCTGCTCTCGAATCTTCAGCTGGTGGTATCCTGATCACAGATCGATCTTGGAAAATACTTTAGCTCCTTGCAACTGGTCAAACAGATCATTGATCATCGGCAGTGGGTACTTGTTCTTGATTGTCACTTCATTCAACCCTCGATAATCAACAACCATCCTCAACGATCCATCCTTCTTCTCCACTAGAAGCACTGTGATCCCCAAGGTGACGAACTTGGGCGAATATAGCCTTTATCCAGTAACTCCTTAATCTGCTTCTTAATTTCCTCCAAATCCTTTGTGGGCATCCTGTATGGTCTCTTAGATATTGGCCCTATGCCTGGCAAAAGCTCAATCAAAAACTCGATGTCTCTATCCGGTGGCATGCGTGGCAACTCTTCTGGAAATACATCAAGGAAATCCTTCACCACTGGTACATCCTCCTATACAACTCTTGATAAGGAATTTACTTGCCCTCTGTTAAAAGGGTTGGGCTTCTTTCCAGAGCTTCCATTGACATTTCCATTCTTTGCTTCAGAACACTCCGTGGCGTAATGTCCATTCTTCCCGCACTTGAAACAAGTAATGTGACTTAGATCCTTCTTGGCGGGCGTTGCTGGGTTGGAACGGTTCTGGCCGTTGCTTCCTCCATTACCATTCCCATTCTTGGGGCCATTATGGTTATGCAAACTCCCTCCATTGTGATTGTGACCTCCATGGTTATGGTGAAGGGGTCCTCCCGAGTTCGGGGTAAAACAGGGTCTCTACTGAGCTCCTGAATTGTACTCCCCTTGTCCATACTTCCTCTTGCGGTTGTCAATCCGCTGTTGCTTCCCTTCAGTCATGAGAGCTCTATCTACCAACTCGTGGTAGTTGTTGAAGGTTGCCACCATCAACTGCATGCTCAGCTCATCATTCAGTCCTTCCAGAAACTTCTCCTGCTTAGCTGCATCTGTAGCAACGTCATCTGGGACATAACGTGCTAACTTACTAAAATCATCCACATACTAGCCCACTGTGCTTCCTCCCTGGCTCAAGTTGCAAAACACGCGCTTCTTCATGTCCATAGCTCCTGCTGAAACATGGGCAGTATGAAAAGCTTGTTGAAACTAGTCCCATGTGACAGTGTTGATGGGGTAAGTAGCTGTGAAATTCTCCCACCAAGATGTTGCGGGTCCATCAAGCTCATGTGCAGCAAAACGCACTCTCTCCGCATCTGTGCATCCTGCAGTGGTAAACTCCCTTCCAATCTTGCGGAGCCAATCATCTGCAACTATCGGCTCTGTGCTACTGGAGAACACCGGTGGATTCAGCCTTAGAAAACGGGCTAAGTGATCAACAGGTGGTGGTGGTGGGTTGTTGTTATTGTTGTTGTTGTTGTTGTTCCCCTGATTCTGGTTCTGGACTAGTATCTTCATAATGCATTCTGGTGCTGGATCAACTGAGTGAGCTCCGGTGGGAAAGCAAATCCATTGTCGCGTCTCAGAGGCATCTGATGGGTTTTAGAAAAGATGAGAAAACAGACTAGAATGAAATCTAGAGGGAAAACACTACCCATATGCTCATGAGACAAAAACAAACATATCACTTCAATCAATTCAAACAAGGGCATACATCGGTCTAACTATAGTTACAAAAGTGCTCGGACTATACTATATACATGGGGGAATACTACTACTGATGTGGTGGTCGACTACAAAAATTGAGCGGTGGAAGACTCCATAATATCTGCTCCAACTTCATCAACAAAGTCATCATCGCTATCGTCAGGGTCTGAGTCGGTGTCATCGATGATGACGTAGTTCTCTGGGCAAGTGGAATCATCGTCTTCTCCTCCTGGAATCATCGTCTGAGTCGGTGTCGTCAATTATATTTAGTTCCCATGAATACTCCTAGCTTCCTCGTCAAATCATCATTCTTCTCCACGAGTATCGTCATTTCCTCCTCATATCCATCACGTGTAGACTTGAGTTCTTCCTCCATCTCTGTGATCCTGGTCATTGCCTTCTTCATATCTATCATGCTTGTGCACATATGGTTCTCCTAGCGACGAATGTGTTGTTTAACTCCTAGATGAAAGCTGCAATGGACATGTCCCTCCTGGTGCTGATCATCTCCCATTGCTCATCTCGACGCCCACAAATCTGGTAGATAGTATCCTTGAGATCCTTGTGGTAAACTTCTCCAATGTGTCCCGTGGTGACGTGGGATGCCGTGCTCTTTCCTAGACTCCAGGTTGGTGCATCAAAGGAAAACTCTATGGGCTCAGTGATTGGCATGAACATCCTTCCTGGAACTTGAACTCGAATCATCCAACGCTCCTATTCTGGTAAAGTGGTGATGTAGGTCCCGGTGAAGCTTGGTATTCCGATGTTCAAGTATCTAGTGACTTCCTTCAAGTGTCGTCCAAAAGGTGTATCTTCATCCGGTTGAGTGAACTTGTTCCTTGCATCCGCCATCCTAAAGAGTAGAAAAGGGAGAGGAGTCAGAAATGAGAAGAGAGGAGTGATCTAGGGCTTTAGCTTAGTGGTTGTGTCCTACAGTCAGCGTGTGCTCTGATACCATCTTGTAGCGACCAGACCCCAAACAGTCTGATCTCTATGCATAAGTGTCATCCCTGGATCGGTAATGCTGACACGCACAGTACTCGGGGATTTATAACAGAGTAGCAATCACACACTTATTACATCGAATGTCTCAAGAGATAACTTATTACAATAATATGGCTTAAGGCCATCTAAAATGGATAACAGCGGAAGGCTTGTAAGATAAAGTGAGTCCATCAACTCCAACGGCATCACTGAGTGAAAGACAACGACCTATAGCACCTTACTCATCGTCTGAAAAGTCTGCAACATGAACGTTCCAGCCCGAAACGGGTCAGCACATGGAATAGAGTAATGAACAGAATAAATGCTATCACTCCATGCATATTTGGCTGGTGGAAAGCTCTATGGTTAAGAGTTTTGCATAAAGCCAATTTTTTTCTACAACAAAGGAATAAACTTTATTTAACTATCAAGGTGGTTGTTAAACATTGAGAAGGTTCCTCCAACTCAATCCCAATTAAGCATCATCATTAAACCCAATCAAATTATATTTAGAGTGATGAGATCAACATGATAATCCAAGAAACTAGATACTCAAAACGTCCATAACTGGGGACACGACTAACCATGATTAGTTTGTACACTCTGCAGAGGTTTGTGTTGGTTTCTATGGTAGGGTGCGTCGACTGCAAATTAAATTTTCCTATGCACAGAACAACCAAGAACATGCTACAGGAGATGGATCACAGATCATTACCACTAGACACGCAGTGTCGTGCAGCGGAAGAAGATTTGGTGCAGCGCGTCCGCGTGGATTGTCTCCTCCTCATCCGATCTCCCTCAAATAGCCGGTCGTCCGATCCCACACGTACAAGTTCGCCGGAGCGGCGCAAGTGCACCGCCTCTAATGGTATCCACGCATGCAGGAGGAACACCGTGCGGCGGACTGCTAGGTCCGATCACACAATCAGCAGCGAGTGAAGATGGCTATTCGTAACACATGCAAACCCTAGTCGCGGCGCCGAAGCGATCAACCACCTGAGTGTGCTGCACCTCCCCTTTATATAGGCGTCCGTCGCAGGCTGAACACTTGGTCCTCGCATGGACCCTAAAGCCCAAAGTCTACTCGGTCACGTTCCTAGTCCAGTTTGGATCACATCCGACTAGTGTCCTACGAACCGACCTCGTAGGTTCCTTCCCTTAAGCGCGCGACCCCTTAGGTTCCAGTCGGCTTGGTCACAGTTCGGATCACCTCCAACCTGCACGATTGGTAGCGGCCTCTAGCAACGCATGCCGACCACCAAGCAGACTATGAAGCTGGTTAGGTGAACCTGTACAACATGTCACACTTCTATTCCCTTTGCCGCACGATATATGTTTTCAGGCTCAAGGCAAGACTGTCATCCTTGTGCTAGCCTGACCTCTTTCTCGGTTCAGTGATACCGACCACAAACCGGATTATCTCATAGTCCCTGTCACATGGCCATGCTTATCCTGGTCGGATCACACGAGAGGCCCAGAGTATATCTCTCCTAATTGGAGGGGCAAATCCCATCTTGCTCGACCATGTCTCGCAGCATGGGACTGGACAAACCCGAAACTTACCTTTGTAACTACCCAGTCACGGAGTAGCATTTGGTCGGCCCAAAGCAAGTCTGTCACCATCCCGAGTACATGCGTCAGCTCAGGTCTTAGGACATAGAACGTATGTTGTACTAGAGACTCACAGATGACATATCGATGCGTCTCATAGTTGGGTCTGTCCGACTCGGACCTTTTCTCGACTCGGATCCGACTACGTCAAATCCGACCAGACCTTTCCAAGTCCATATTATCCGGTTAGCATCCAATGCTCCATGGCTAGTGAGACCAAGCCATCGGCCGTGTCATATGCTAGTCTAGTCGGTTGCGCGTCCACACAGCCCTTTCGACTAGGGACCTTTTAGGACAGTCATCATACAATGCATAGTCCCACAAACAAGTCACATACTTGCTGATACACATCATTGATAATGTCCAAGGACTATCTTTATTCATAAACACATAGGAAATATAATCATACATGATTGCCTCTAGGGCATATCTCAAACAGTCTCCCACTTGCACTAGAGTCAATCAAATAGACATCGAATGCCCATAGCTCTAACATGCCCCTCATGCTTGGGTTGTGGAAGCGGCTTAGTTAACGGATCTGCAACATTTGCATCCGAGTGAATCTTGCATAACTCTACATCACCATTCTTTACGATCTTTTATATCAGGTGATATTTCCGGTCTATGTGTCTGACCTTGTGGTGATTCCTCGGCTCCTTGGCTTGTGTGATGGCACCAGAATTATCACAATAAAGGTCCAACGGTTTCACCAAGGCTGGAAAATAACAAGATCATCTAGAAAATGCCGGATCCAAACACCTTCCTTTGCAGCTTCACAAGTCGCAATGTATTCGGCTTCTGTGGTAGAAAATGCAGGAACACTGTATCTATTTCCCTTCTTTCCTTAATAAACATATCATTTTCATGGTCTAGCAAATATTGTTCTAACGGATCAGTAGGAGGCATGGCAATAGAAGCAAGACCAATAATCTCATCCTTACTAGGTGATTCTCTATCACGAGGTTGTCTACGAAACTTAGCAAAATTAAACTCATGAGACATACCCTCTAAGCCAAGTGTAACAGTATCTTTTTCACAATCAATCCTAGCATTAACTGTATTCAAGAAGGGTCTACCAAAAATAATGGGACAAAAATCATCTTGTGGGGAACCAAGAACAAGAAAATCAGCCAGATATTTAACCTTCCCACACAAGACTTCAACATCTCTAACTATCCCAACGGGCTTAATGGTATCCCTATTAGCAAGCTTAATAGTAACATCAATGTCTTCTATTTCAGTGGGTGCAATATCATGCATAATTTCTTCATATAAGTCATAGGGTATTGCACTAGCACTAGCACCTATATCACATAAACCATGATAACAATGATCTCCTATTTTAACAGAAATAACAGGCGTGCCTACAATAGGTGTATGAATCTTAGCATCTAGTTTAACAATATTAGCAGTCTCACCACAGAAATAAATAACATGCCCATCTAAATCATCATCCAAGAAATCTTTAACCATAGCAATACTAGGTTCAACTTTGATTTGCTCAGGAGATGTACAAGTCCTAGTATCACTCTTACAAACAACAGCCAAAGTTTTAGCATGATCCTTTATCCTAACGGGAAAAGGAGGTTTCTCAACATAAGTAGTATGAACAATAGGATCACTATAAGTGACCGTCTTTTCTTCAACTGTAATAGGTGCAACTACTTTTACTTCAATGGGAGGATTATATTTAAACCACTTCTCCTTAGGGAGATCAACGTGAGTAGCAAAAGATTCATAGAAAGAAGCTACTATCTCAGAGTCAAGTCCATATTTAGCGCCAAATCCACGAAAAGCATCGGTATCCATAAAAGATTTAACACAATCAAACTTAGGTGTCATACCTGACTCCTTACCATTGTCGGAACCCCAATCTTCAGAGTTGCGTTTAATTCTTTCCAACAAGTCCCATTTGAATTCAATAATGTTCAACATATAAGAACCAGCACAGGAAGTATTGAGCATGTTGCGATCATTGAGAGAAAGTCGAACATAAATTTTTTGAATAATCATTTCTCTGGAGAGCTCATGATTGGGGCATGAATATGACATTGACTTAAGCCTCCCCCAAGCTTGAGCGATGCTTTCTCCTTCGCAAGGCCAGAAATTATATATGTAATTACGATCACGATGAACAAGATGCATAGGATAGAACTTCTGGTGAAATTCCAACTTCAATCGTTTATAATTCCAAGATCCCGTATCATCACATAGCCTATACCATGTCAATGCATCTCCCTTCAAAGATAAAGGGAAGACCTTCCTTTTGACAACATCATCGAGAATACCTGCAAGCTTAAATAATCCACAAACTTCATCCACAAATATAAGGTGTAAATCGGGATGCAATGTTCCATCTCCTGCAAATGGATTAGCTAGAAGTTTCTCTATCATACCCGAAGGAATCTCAAAGTAAATATTTTCAGTAGGTTCAGTAGGTTGAGGAGCAACTCTTTGCTCTTCTGGTCGGGGTGAAGATACCCTGAACAAGCCCCTCAAAGGATTAGTTTCCACAGTAACAAGTGACAGAAAATTTCAGCACACTATATAAATGTTTTCTTACCAAGTTCCACTCACCAAAAGCGCTACACTCCCCGACAACGGCGCCAGAAAAGAGTCTTGATGACCCACAAGTGTAGGGGATCTATAGTAGTCCTTTCGATAAGTAAGAGTGTCGAACCCAATGAGGAGCAGAAGGAATTGATAAGCGGTTTTCAGTAAGGTTTTCTCTGCAAGCACTGAAATTGTAGGTAACAAATAGTTTTGTGATAAGATAGATTGTAACGAGTAACAAGCAATGAAAGTAAATAAAGTGTAGCAAGGTGGCCCAATCCTTTTTGTAGAAAAGGATAAGCCTGGACAATTTCTTATAATGAGAAAAGAGCTCCCGAGGACACATGGGACTTATCGTCAAGCTAGTTTTCATCACGCTCATATGACTCGTGTTCGGTACTTTGATAATTTCATATGTGAGTGGACCGGTGCTTGGGTACTGCCCTTACTTCGACAAGCATCCCACTTATGATTAACCCCTATTGCAGGCATCCGCAACTACAAAAGAAGTATTAAGGTAAACCTAACCACAACATTAAACATATGGATCCAAATCAGCCCCTTACGAAGCAACTCATAAACTAGGGTTTAAGCTTCTGTCACTCTAGCAACCCATCATCTACTTATTACTTCCCAATGCCTTCCTCTAGGCCCAAATAATGGTGAAGTGTCATGTAGTCGATGTTCACATAACACCACTAGAGGAAAGACAACATACATCTCATCAAAATATCGAACGGATACCAAATTCACATGACTACTAATAGCAAGACTTCACCCATATCCTCAGGAATAAACGTAACTACTCACAAAGCATATTCATGTTCATAATCAGAGGAGTAATAATATGCATTAAGGATCTGAACATATGATCTTCCACCAAGTAAACCAATTAGCATCAACTACAAGGAGTAATCAACACTACTAGCAACCCGCAGGTACCAATTTGTGGTTTTGATACAAGATTGGACATAAGAGATGAACTAGGGTTTTGAGAGGAGATGGTGCTGGTGAAGATATTGATGGAGATTGAACCCCTCCCAATGAGAGGATCGTTGGTGATGACGACGATGATGATTTCCCCCTCCCGGAGGTAAGTTTCCCCGGCAGAACAGCTCCGCCGGAGCCCTAGATTCATTCCCCCAAGGTTCCGCCTCGTGGCGGCGGAGTTTCGTCCCATAAGCTTGCCCACGATTTTTTCCAGGGTAAAAGCCTTCATATAGCAGAAGATGGACACCGCAGGGCCACCAGGGGGCCCAGGAGACAGGGGCGCCAGGGTGTAGACCCCCTGAGGTGTTTCTTTTGCTCAATAATTCTTATTAATTCCAAAAATAAGTTTCGTGGAGTTTCAAGTTTTTGGAGCAGTGCAGAATAGGTTTCCATTGTTTGCTCCTTTTCCAGCCAGAATTCCAGCTGCCGACATTCCCCCTCTTCATGGTAAACCTTGTAAAATAAGAGAGAATAGCCATAAGTATTGAGATATAATGTGTAATAACAGCCCATAATGCAATAAATATTGATATAAAAGCATGATGCTAAATGGACGTATCAACTCCCCCAAGCTTAGACCTCGCTTGTCCTCAAGCGGAAGCCAAAATCGAAAAATATGTCCACATGTTTAGAGATAGAGGTGTCTATAAAAATAAAATACGGACATGAGGGCATCATGATCATTCTTATAACAGCAACATAAATAGATTTTGTCATATGATTTCTTATGCTCAAGTAACAATCAATTCACAATGTCAAGTGTGGTTCAGAAACTTCATAGGGAACTAACAAACTATAATCTCAGTCATTGAAGCAATTGCAATTTATCATAACATCAGAAAGAGTCAAGAATAGAGATTTTCAGCAAGTCCACATACTCAACTACCATGTAGTCTTTCACAATTGCTAACACTCACGTGGTACTTGTGGTTATAAAGTTTCAACCGGACACTGAGAAAGATAGGGGCTTATTGTGTTGCCTCCCAACGTATTCACCTTTAGTTGATGTCAACAATAATAGTTCATGCTAACATACATCCAATTGGATATATATATCATGATCTTTCAAACACGAGGAGCTTGCCAAAGGATAAAATGAAAAAGGGAAAGGTGAGGATCACCTTGACTCAAGCATAAGGTAAAAACATAAAGTAAAAGATAGGCCCTTCGCAGAGGGAAGCAGAGGTTGTCATGTGCGTTTAGGGTTGGATGCATGAAATTTAATGCAAAAGAACGTGACTTTATATTGCCACTTGTATGTGGACCTTTATTATGCAGTCTGTCGCTTTTATTGCTTCCACAACAAGATCATATAAAGCTTATTTTCTCTGCACTAGTAAGCCATACATATTTAGAGGGCAATTTTTATTGCCTGCAACATGACAACTTACTTGAAGGATCTTACTCAATCCATAGGTAGGTATGGTGGACTCTCATGGCAAAACTAGGTTTAAGTATATTTGGAAGCACAAGTAGTATCTCTACTTGGTGCAAGGAATTTGGCTAGCATGAGGGGGAAAGGCAAGCTCAACATGTTTGGAAGGTCAATGACAATATACTTTAACTGAGATGTGAGAAAACATAAACCATTACGTTGTCTTCCTTGTCCAACGTCAACTCTTTTAGCATGTCATACTTAATGAGTGCTTCACAATCATAAAAGATGTCCAGGATAATATATTTGTATGTGAAACCTATCTTTCCTTATTACTTCCTATTAATTGCAACCATGACCAAAACTACGTTTATCAACTCTCAACAACTTTTATGCCTCATACTTTCTATGTGTGAAGTCATCACTAACCATAAGATCAATATGAACTCTTTTATTCTCTATTTTCTCAAGATCATAGCAAGATAGCAAAGCCCTTGACTCAACACTAATCTTTATTATAGATAGTTCACGGACTCAATTACATAAAGAGATCATAAAGCAAAACTCAAAACTACTTGATATCAAAACTTCAATCTACTAGATCAAGATACTACTAAAAGGACCAAACTAAATAAAATGGTAAAGATAGGAGTGTGATGGTGATACGATACTGGGGCACCTCCCCCATGCTTGGAAGTTGCCAAGGGGAGTGCCCATACCCATGTGATTATGTCTCCTTCTTCATGGTCGGTGTTATGATCTTCTTGGCAATGATGCCCCTCAAGATACGATTCTCCTCCTCGAGCTTATTGACTTGTTGTTTGAGGTCCATAATTTCTTTGCGGAGCTTTCCCGTAACGGCTAAAGCTCCCTTTACCCAAGGATGCTGCATAGCTTCTAGAGAACAAGTGATGCTCTTTTTCATATTTTCATAACAAAGAAATCTAAAGTTGGAAGGGACGACCGAATTTGGAATAGCAAAGCTATGTAGTTCCTCCATCATGAATTCTGCTTGGAGACGAGAGGTAACTTTTTGATCTTCCTCCATGGCATCTATCCTTTTCAAGTCGGCCTCCATCTCATCCTCCGTTGATGGTCCAAAGTGATAAGCATCGCTATTTGCTCCTGGACCTGGTGTCGGGTGAGACACCCGACTCTCCCCGACTGACTCTTGAGAAGACATCTTGCTCTTAAACTGCAACAGGAACAGCTCAAAACGAAAACAGAGGATATTTGCATGATACGGTGGTCAAAACCTCCGGAAGGTTATATAATGAATTTTTACCGACCAAAATACGTAACGTGCAAGAAAACGGAGTCCGGGAGGCACACGAGCTGGCCACGAGAGAGGAGGGCACGCCCTCCACCCTCGTGGAGGCCTCGTGTCCTTCCCGAACTACTTCTTTCTTTCTAAAATTCTTAAATATTCCAAAACTGATAAAAATTGCCATTAGAATTGTTTTGGAGTCGGTTTACTTAACGTACCACATACCTATTCCTTTTCAGAGTCTGGAACGTTCTGGAAAGTGTCCCTTATGTATTGCTCCGGGGTTACAGTTTCAATAATATTAGTTTCAACATTGATAGGATTACCTGAGATGTAATGTTTAATTCTTTGACCGTTCACCACCCTTGGACTTGTGCCTTCGAAGTTGTTGATTTTTATGGCACCAGAACGATAGACCTCCTCGATAACGTAAGGACCTTCCCATTTAGAGAGAAGTTTTCCTGCAAAAAATCTTAAACGAGAGTTGAATAATAACACATAATCACCTACATTAAACTCATGCTTTTGTATCCTTTTGTCATTCCAGCGTTTGACTTTTTCTTTGAATAGCTTGGCTTTCTCATAGGCTTGGGTTCTCCATTCATCAAGTGAGCTAATATCAAACAACCTCTTCTCACTGGCAAGTTTGAAGTCATAGTTGATCTCTTTGATAGCCCAATATGCTTTGTTCAAGTTCTAGAGGTAAATGACAAGCTTTTCCATAAACCATCTTATATGGAGACATACCCATAGGATTTTTGTATGCAGTTCTATAGGCCCATAATGCATCATTAAGTTTTTTGGACCAATTCTTTCTAGATCTATTGACAGTCTTTTGCAAAATTAATTTGAGCTCTCTATTGCTCAACTCTACTTGACCACCAGACTGCAGATGATAAGGAGATGCGATTCTATGATTAACATCATACTTAGCACGCATCTTACGGAAAGCACCATGAATAAAATGTGAACCACCATCAGCCATAAGATATCTAGGGACTCTAAACCTCAGAAAAATAACTTCTTTAATCATTTTGATAGAAGTGTTATGATCAACACTACTAGTTGGAATAGCTTCTACCCACTTAGTAACATAATCAACAACAACTAAAATATGTGTATAACCATTAGAGGCAGAAAAGGGTCCCATATAATCAAAGCCCCAAACATCAAACGGTTCAATAACAAGAGAATAATTCATCGGCATTTCTTGACGTCTACTAATATTACCAATTCTTTGACATTCATCACAAGATAAGACAAACTTACGATCATCTTTGAAGAGAGTAGGCCAATAAAAACCGGATTGCAATACCTTGTGTGCATTTCTATCTCCAGCGTGCTATCCTCCATATGATTAAGAGTGACACTTGCATAGGATCTGTTCCTGTTCATGCTCAGGTACACAACGTCTAATAACACCATCTACTCCTTCTTTATAAAGGTGCGGGTCATCCCAGAAGTAATGCCTTAAATCATAAAAGAAAATTTTCTTTTGCTGGTATGTGAAACTAGGAGGTATAAATTTAGCAACAATGTAATTAGCATAATCAACATACCAAGGAGCATCACGAGAAGCATTAATGACTGCTAATTGTTCATAAGGAAAGCTATCATCAATAGGCAATGGGTCATCAAGAACATTCTCTAACCTAGACAAGTTGTCTGCAACGGGGTTCTCAGCTCCCTTTCTATCAATAATATGCAAATCAAATTCTTGGAGCAAGAGAACCCATCTAATGAGTCTAGGCTTAGCATCTTTCTTTTCCATAAGATATTTAATAGCAGGATGATCAGTGTGAATAGTAACTTTGGAATCAACAATATAAGGTCTAAACTTATCACATGCAAACACAATTGCTAAGAACTCTTTTTCAATAGTAGCATAATTTCTCTGGGCAGTATCAAGAGTCTTAGTAGCATACTGGATAACATTCAATTTCTTATCAACTCTTTGCCCTAGAACAGCACCTACGACATAATCACTAGCATCACACATAATTTCAAAGGGTAAATTCCAATCAGGTGGCTGAACAATAAGTGCAGTGATCAAAGCTTTCTTAAGTATTTCAAATGCTTCTACACAATCATCATCAAAGACAAAAGGAATATCTTTTTGCAATAAATTAGTCAGAGGCCTAGAGATTTTAGAAAAGTCCTTAATGAACCTCCTATAAAAACCGGCATGACCAAGGAAACTTCTTATACCTTTTATGTCCTTGGGACATGTCATCTTTTCAATAGCATCAATATTAGCTTTATCAACTTCAATACCTCTCTCGGAGATCTTGTGCCCCAAGACAATGCCTTCATTAACCATAAAGTGGCACTTTTCCCAATTCAGGACGAGACTAGTGTCTTCGCATCTCTGCAAAACTCAATCAAGGTTGCTCAAGCAATCATCAAAAGAGGATCCATAAACGGAGAAATCATCCATGAATACCTCACAAATCTTTTCACAAAAGTCAGAGAATATAGCCATCATACATCTTTGAAAGGTAACAGGTGCATTACATAAACCAAAAGACATACATCTATAAGCAAAGGTACCAAAAGGGCAAGTAAAAGTAGTTTTCGATTGATCCTTAGCTGACACAGGTATTTGAGAGAAACCAGAATAACCATCTAGAAAGCAGAAATGTGTGTGTTTGGATAGTCTTTCTAGCATTTGATCAATAAAAGGTAAAGGGTAATGATCTTTCTTAGTAGCTTTATTTAATTTATGGAAATCAATTACCATCCTATAACCTGTAATAATTCTTTGCGGGATCAATTCATCTTTATCATTAGGAACAACGGTAATACCTCCCTTTTTGGGAACACAATGGACAGGGCTTACCCAATCACTATCAGCAATGGGATAAATTATACCCGCCTCAAGGAGCTTTAGTATCTCCTTTCTTACCACTTCTTTCATCTTAGGATTCAATCATCGTTGAGGATCTCTAACTGGTTTGGCATCATCCTCCAAATTAGTTTTGTGTTGACATAATGTGGGACTAATGCCCTTGAGATCATCCAGAGTATATCCAATGGCAACACGATGCTTCTTCAGAGTTTTCAATAATCTTTCTTCTTCTTGCTCTGAAAGGTTAGCACTAATAATAACATGATATATTTTCTTTTCATCAAGATAAGCATACTTAAGATTATTAGGTAATGGTTTGAGCTCAAACACGGGATCACCCTTGGGTGGAGGGGGATCCCCAAGAATTTCAATGTGAAGATTGTGTTTCAGAATAGGTTCCTGTTGAAGGAACACTTCATCTATTTCCCTTCTTTCCTTCATAAACATATCATTTTCATGGCCTAGCAAATATTGTTCTAACGGATTAGTAGGAGGCGCGACAATAGAAGCAAGAACAATAATCTCATCCTCACTAGTTGATTCTCTATCACGAGGTTGTCTACGAAACTTAGCAAAATTAAACTCATGAGACATACCCTCTAAGCCAATTGTAATAGTATCTTTTTCAAAATCAATCCTAGCATTAACTGTATACAAGAAGGGTCTACCAAAAATAATGGGACAAAAATCATCTTGTGGGGAACCAAGAACAAGAAAATCAGCCAAATATTTAACCTTCCCACACAAGACTTCAACATCTCTAATTATCCCAATGGGCTTAATGGTATCCCTATTAGCAAGCTTAATAGTAACATCAATGTCTTCTATTTCAGCGGGTGCAATATCATGCATAATTTCTTTATATAAGTCATAGGGTATTGCACTAGCACTAGCACCCATATCACATAAAACATGATAACAATGATCTCCTATTTTAACAGAAATAACAGGCATGCCTACAATAGGTCTATGAATCTTAGCACCTGGTTTAACAATATTAGCAGTCTCACCACAGAAATAAATAACATGCCCATCTAAATCATCATCCAAGAGATCTTTAACCATAGCAATACTAGGTTCAACTTTGATTTGCTCAGGAGATGTATAAGTCCTAGTATTACTCTTACGAACAACAACCAAAGTTTTAGCATGATCCTTTATCCTAACAGGAAAAGGAGGTTCCTCAACATAAGTAGTAGGAACAATAGGATCACTATAAGTGACAGTCTTTTCTTCAACTGTAATAGGTGCAACTACTTTTACTTCAATGGGAGGATTATATTTAAACCATTTCTCCTTAGGGAGATCAACGTGAGTAGCAAAAGATTCACAGAAAGAAGCTATTATCTCAGAGTCAAGTCCATATTTAGCGCTAAATCCATGAAAAGCATCGGTATCCATAAAAGATATAACACAATCAAAGTTAGGTGTCATACCTGACTCCTTACCATCATTGTAACCCCAATCTTCAGAGTTGCAATTAATTCTTTCCAATAAGTCCCATTTGAATTCAATAGTCTTCAGCATATAAGAACCAGCATAGGAAGTATCAAGCATGTTGCGATCATTGAGAGAAAGCCAAGCATAATTTTTTTGAATAATCATTTCTTTGGAGAGCTCATGATTAGGGAATGAATATAACATTGACTTAAGCCTCCCCCAAGCTTGAGCGATGCTTTCTCCTTCACGAGGCCAGAAATTATATATGTAATTACGATCACGATGAACAAGATGCATAGGATAGAACTTCTGTTGAAATTCCAACTTCAATCGTTTATAATTCCAAGATCCTGTATCATCACATAGCCTATACCATGTCAATGCATCTCCCTTCAAAGATAAAGGGAAGACCTTCCTTTTGACAACATCATCGGGAATACCTGCAAGCTTAAATAATCCAAAAACTTCATCCACAAAGATAAGGTGTAAATCAGGATGCAATGTTCCATCTCCTGCAAATGGATTAGCTAGCAGTTTCTCTATCATACCCGAAGGAATCTCAAAGTAAATATTTTCAGTAGGTTCTGTAGGTTAAGGAGAAACTCTTTGCTCTTATGGTCGGGGTGAAGACACCCTGAACAAGCCCCTCAAAGGATTAGTTTCCATAGTAACAAGTGACAGAAAATTTCAGCACACTATATAAATGTTTTCTTACCAAGTTCCACTCACCAAAAGCGCTACACTTCCCGGCAACGGCGCCAGAAAAGAGTCTTGATGACCCACAAGTGTAGGGGATCTATCATAGTCCTTTCGATAAGTAAGAGTGTCGAACCCAACCAGGAGCAGAAGGAATTGATAAGCGGTTTTCAGTAAGGTTTTGTCTGCAAGCACTGAAACTGTAGGTAACAGATAGTTTTGTGATAAGATAAATGGTAACGAGTAACAAGCAATGAAAGTAAATAAAGTGTAGCAAGATGGCCAAATCCTTTTTGTAGAAAAGTATAAGCCTGGACAAATTCTTATGATGAGAAAAGAGCTCCTGAGGACACATGGGACTTATCGTCAAGCTAGTTTTCATCACGCTCATATGATCCCCGTTCGGTACTTTGATAATTTGATATGTGGGTGAACCGGTGCTTGGGTACTGCCCTTAGACAAGCATCCCACTTATGATTAAACCCTATTGCAAGCATCCGCAACTACAAAAGAAGTATTAAGGTAAACCTAACCACATCATTAAACATATGGATCCAAATTAGCCCCTTACGAAGCAACTCATAAACTAGGGTTTAAGCTTCTGTCACTCTAGCAACCCATCATCTACTTATTACTTCCCAATGCCTTCCTCTAGGCCCAAATAATGGTGAAGTGTCATGTAGTCGACGTTCACATAACACCACTAGAGGAAAGACAACATACATCTCATCAAAATATCGAACGAATACCAAATTCACATGACTACTAATAGCAAGACTTCACCCATGTACTCAGGAACAAACGTAACTAATCACAAAGCATATTCATGTTCATAATCAGAGGAGTAATAATATGCATTAAGGATCTGAACATATGATCTTCCACCAAGTAAACCAATTAGCATCAACTACAAGGAGTAATCAACACTACTAGCAACCCACATGTACCAATTTGTGGTTTTGATACAAGATTGGATACAAGAGATGAACTAGGGTTTTGAGAGGAGATGGTGCTGGTGAAGATGTTGATGGAGATTGACCCCCTCCCGATGAGAGGATCGTTGGTGATGACGATGATGATGATTTCCCCCTCCCGAAGGGAAGTTTCCCCGGCAGAACAGCTCCGCCGGAGCCCTAGATTGGTTCTGCCAAGGTTCCACCTCGTGGCGGCGGAGTTTCGTCCCGTAAGCTTGCCCACGATTTTTTCCAGGGTAAAAGCCTTCATATAGCAGAAGATGGACACCGGAGGGCCACCAGGGGGCCCAGGAGACAGGGGCGCGCTCAGTAGGGGTGGGCGCGCCCCCACCCTCCTGGCCAGGGTGTGGTCCCCCTGAGGTGTTTCTTTCGCTCAATAATTCTTATTAATTCCAAAAATAAGTTTCGTGGAGTTTCTGGATTTTTGGAGCAGTGCAGAATAGGTATCCAATGTTTGCTCCTTTTCCAGCGAGAATTCCAGCTGCTGGCATTCCCCCTCTTCAGGGTAAACCTTGTAAAATAAGAGAGAATAGCCATAAGTATTGAGATATAATGTGTAATAACAGCCCATAATGCAATAAATATTGATATAAAAGCATGATGCAAAATGGACGTATCAACTCCCCCAAGCTTAGACCTCGCTTGTCCTCAAGCGAAAGCCGAAATCGAAAAATATGTCCACATGTTTCGAGATAGAGGTGTCGATAAAAATAAAATACGGACATGAGGGCATCATGATCATTCTTATAACAGCAACATAAATAGATTTTGTCATATGATTTCTTATGCTCAAGTAACAATCAATTCACAATGTCAAGTATGGTTCAGAAACTTCAATGGGAACTAACAAACTATAATCTCAGTCATTGAAGAAATTGCAATTTATCATAACATCAGAAAGAGTCAAGAATAGAGCTTTTCAGCAAGTCCACATACTCAACTACCATGTAGTCTTCCACAATTGCTAACACTCACGCGGTACTTGTGGTTATAAAGTTTCAACCGGACACTGAGAAAGATAGGGGCTTATTGTGTTGCCTCCCAACGTATTCACATTTAGGTGATGTCAGCAATAATAGTTCATTCTAGCTTACATCCAATTGGATATATATATATTATCATGATCTTTCAAACACGAGGAGCTTGCCAAAGGATAAAATGAAAAAGGGAAAGGCGAGGATCACCTTGACTCAAGCATAAAGTAAAAACATAAAGTAAAAGATAGGCCCTTCGCAGAGGGAAGCAGAGGTTTTCATGTGCGTTTAGGGTTGGATGCATGAAATCTTAATGCAAAAGAATGTCACTTTATATTGCCACTTGTATGTGGACCTTTATTATGCAGTCCGTCGCTTTTATCGCTTCCACGACAAGATCGTATAAAGCTTATTTTCTCTGCACTAGTAATTCTGAAGGAAAAATGCCCTAGAGGCAATAATAAAGTTATTATTTGTTTCTTCATATCATGATAAATGTTTATTATTAATGCTATAATTGTATTAACCGGAAACATGATACATGTGTGAATACATAGACAAACTTAATGTCACTAGTATGCCTCTACTTGACTAGCTCATTAATCAAAGTTAGTTATGTTTCCTAACCATAGACATGTGTTGTCATTTGATTAACGGGATCACATCATTAGAAGAATGATGTGATTGACTTGACCCATTCCGTTAGCTTAGCACGTGATTATTTAGTATGTTGCTATTGCTTTCTTCATGACTTATACTAGTTCCTATAACTATGAGATTATGCAACTCCCGTTTACCGGAGGAACACTTTGTGTGCTACCAAACGTTACAACGTAACTGGGTGATTATAAAGGAGCTCTACAGGTGTCTCCAAAGGTACATGTTGAGTTGGCGTATTTCGAGATTAGGTTTTGTCACTCCGATTGTCGGAGAGGTATCTCTGGGCCCTCTCGGTAATGCACATCACTATAAGCCTTGCAAGCAATGTAGCTAATGAGTTAGTTACAGAATGATGCATTACGTAACGAGTAAAGAGACTTGCTGGTAATGAGATTGAACTAGGTATTGGATACCGACGATCGAATCTCGGGCAAGTAACATACCGATGACAAAGGGAACAATGTATGTTGTTATGCGGTTTGACCGATAAAGATCTTCGTAGAATATGTAGGAGCCAATATGAGCATCTAGGTTCCGTTATTGGTTATTGACCGGAAACAGTTCAAGGTCGTGTCTACATAGTTCTCGAGCCGTAGGGTCCGCACGCTTAAGGTTTCGATGACAGTTATATTATGAGTTTATGAGTTTTGATGTACCGAAGTTTGTTCGGAGTCCCAGATAAGATTACGGACATGGCGAGGAGTCTCGAAATGGTCGAGACATTAAGATTGATATATTGGAAGCCTATATTTGGATATCGGAAGTGTTCGGGGTGAGATCGGGATTTTACCGGAGTACCAGTAGGTTACCGGAACCCCCCGGGGGCTTAATGGGCCTACATGGGCCCTAGTGGAGAGGAAGAGAGGAGGCAAGGGGTGGGCCACGCCCCCTCCCCCCTAGTCCGAATAGGACAAGGAGAGGGGGGCAACGCCCCCCCTTTCCTTCCTCTCTCCCTCCTCCTTCCCCCTTCTCCTACTCCAACTAGGAAAGAAGGGAGTCCTACTCCCGGTGGGAGTAGGACTCCCCCTTGGCGTGCCCTCCTTGGCCGGCCTCCCCCTCCCCCTTGGCTCCTTTATATATGGGGGAAGGGGGCACCTCTAGACACAACAATTGATCTCTTGATCTCTTAGCCGTGTGCGGTGCCCCCCTCCACCATAGTCCTCGATAATATTGTAGCGGTGCTTAGGCCAAGCCCTGCGACGGTAGAACATCAAGATCGTCACCATGCCGTCGTGCTGACGGAACTCTTCCCCGACACCCTGCTGGATTGGAGTCCGGGGATCGTCATCGAGCTGAATGTGTGCTAGAACTCGGAGGTGCCGTAGTTTCGGTGCTTGATCGGTCGGGCCGTGAAGACGTACGACTACATCAACCATGTTGTTCTAATGCTTCCGCTTTCGGTCTATGAGGGTACGTGGACAACACTCTCCCCTCTCATTGCTATGCATCACCATGATCTTGCGTGTGCGTAGGAATTTTTTTGAAATTACTACGTTCCGCAACAGTGGCATCCGAGCCTGGTTTTATGCGTAGATGTCATATGCACGAGTAGAACACAAGTGAGTTGTGGGCGATACAAGTCATACTGCTTACCAGCATGTCATACTTTGGTTCAGCAGTATTGTGAGATGAAGCGGACCGGACCGACATTACGCATACGCTTACACGAGACTGGTTTCACCGTTACGAGCACTCGTTGCTTAAAGGTGACTGGCAGGTGTCTGTCTCTCTCACTTTAGTTGAACCGAGTGTGGCTACGCCTAGTCCTTGCGAAGGTTAAAACAATACTAACTTGACGAACTATCGTTGTGGTTTTGATGCGTAGGTAAGAACGGTTCTTGCTCGGCCCGTAGCAGCCACGTAAAATTTGCAACAACAAAGTAGAGGACGTCTAACTTGTTTTTGCAGGGCATGTTGTGATGTGATATGGTCAAGACGTGATGCTATATTTTATTGTATGAGATGATCATGTTTCGTAACCGA
Source organism: Triticum aestivum (assembly GCF_018294505.1). Classification (NCBI taxonomy): domain Eukaryota; kingdom Viridiplantae; phylum Streptophyta; class Magnoliopsida; order Poales; family Poaceae; genus Triticum; species Triticum aestivum. The sequence continues at coordinate 128,660,019 of NC_057804.1, read as the reverse complement.
GTTATCGGCAACTGGCAGAAGCCATATGGTTCTTGCTTTATTGTATGAAATGCAAACGCCCTGTAATTGCTTTACTTTATCACTAAGCGGTAGCGATAGTCGTAGAAGCAATAGATGGCGTGACGACAACGATGCTATGATGGAGATCAAGGTGTCGCGCCGGTGACGATGGTGATCATGACGGTGCTTCGGAGATGGAGATCACAAGCACAAGATGATGATGACCATATCATATCACTTATATTGATTGCATGTGATGTTTATCCTTTATGCATCTTATCTTGCTTTGATTGATGGTAGCATTTTAAGATGATCTCTCACTAAATTATCAAGAAGTGTTCTCCCTGAGTATGCACCGTTGCGAAAGTTCTTCGTGCTGAGACACCACATGATGATCGAGTGTGATAGGCTCTACGTTCAAATACAACGGGTGCAAAACAGTTGCACACGCGGAATACTCAGGTTAAACTTGACGAGCCTAGCATATACAGATCTGGTCACGGAACACGGAGACCGAAAGGTCGAATGTGAATCATATAGTAGATATGATCAACATAGTGATGTTCACCATTGAAACTACTCCATCTCATGTGCTGATCGTACATGGTTTAGTTGATTTGGATCACGTGATCACTTAGATGACTAGAGAGATGTCTGTCTAAGTGGGAGTTCTTTAGTAATATGATTAATTGAACTTAAATTTATCATGAACTTAGTACCTAATAGTATTTTGCTTGTCTATGTTTGTTGTAGATAGATGGCTCGTGCTGTTGTTCCGTTGAATTTTAATGCATTCCTTGAGAAAGCTAAGTTGAAAGATGATGGTAGCTGAGGGAGTCCCGGACTAGGGGGTGTCCGGATAGCCGAACTATCATCATCGGCCGGACTCCAAGACTATGAAGATACAAGATTGAAGACTTCGTCCCGTGTCCGGATGGGACTTTCCTTGGCGTGGAAGGCAAGCTTGGCGATACGGATATGTAGATCTCCTACCATTGTAACCGACTCTGTGTAACCCTAGCCCTCTCCGGTGTCTATATAAACCGGATGGCTTTAGTCCGTAGGACGAACAACAATCATACCATAGGCTAGCTTCTAGGGTTTAGCCTCCTTGATCTCGTGGTAGATCCACTCTTGTAACACACATCATCAATATTAATCAAGCAGGACGTAGGGTTTTACCTCCATCAAGAGGGCCCGAACCTGGGTAAAACATCGTGTCCCTTGTCTCCTGTTACCATCCGCCTAGACGCACAGTTCGGGACCCCCTACCTGAGATCTGCCGGTTTTGACACCGACATTGGTGCTTTCATTGAGAGTTCCTCTGTGTCGTCACCGATAGGCTCGATGGCTTCTTCGATCATCATCAACGATGCAGTCCAGGGTGAGACCTTCCTCCCCGGACAGATCTTCGTATTTGGCGGCTTTGCACTGCGGGCCAATTCGCTTGGCCATCTGGAGCAGATCGAAAGCTACGCCCCTGGACGTCAGGTTAGATTTGGAAGTTTGAACTTCACGACTGACATCCGCGGGGACTTGATCCTCGATGGATTCGAGCCACAGCCAAGCGCGCCGCACTGTCACGACGGGCATGATTTAGCTCTGCAGCCGGACAGTACCCTGGAGGCCGCACTCGAGCCCGCTCCGATCTTCAATTCGGAGCCGGCTGCGCAGATCAAGGACGGATGGCTAGACACCGCCTCGGGGGCTGCAACCTCTACGGCGATAGAGCCGAACACTGACTTTGTCCCTCATAAATCTCATGACTTCGAGGTGCCGGACCCCTTGCCGGACTCGGAACCTCCCGCGCCCCCTCCAATCGAATCCGATTGGGCGCCGGTCATGGAGTTCACCGCTGCGGACATTTTTCAACACCCACCTTTCGGCGACATCTTGAGTTCGCTAAAGTATCTCTCGTTATCAGGAGAGCCTTGGCCAGACTGCGATCAGGACGGTTGGGATGCGGACGACGAAGAAATTCAAAGCCCACCCACCACCCACTTGGTAGCCACTGTCGACGATCTAACCGACATGCTAGACTACGACTCCGAAGACATCGACGGTATGGACGACGATGCCGGAGACGACCAAGAACCAGCGCCTACCGGGCACTGGAAAGCCACCTCATCATATGACATATACATGGTGGATATCCCAAAGGATGGGAATGGTGAAGGAACAACGGAGGATGACCCCTCCAAGAAACAGTCCAAGCGCCGGCGTCAGCGGCGCCGCTCTAAATCCCGCCACAGCAAGAATGAAGATTCCGGCACCGGAGATAATAACACACCGGACAGTGCCGAAGACAACCCACTCCAGCAAGATTCAGCGCAGGAGGACGGAGACGCCAGCCCTCATGAGAGAGCGGTAGAAGAGGAGGTAGAGGATTATATGCCTCCCTCCGGAGACGAGGCAAGCCTCGACGACGACGAATTCGTCGTGCCTGAGGACCCCGTCGAACAAGAGCGTTTTAAACGCAGGCATATGGCCACGGCAAACAGCCTCAAGAAAAAGCAGCAACAGCTTAGAGCCGATCAAGATCTGCTAGCCGACCGATGGACTGAAGTCCTCGTGGCCGAAGAGCATGAGCTCGAATGCCCCTTCAAAAGCTACCCTAAATGCAAGCTGCTCCCCCGATTAGAGGAGGAGGCGTATGAACCTGCATCACCAGCAGACCATACGGCTGACCGACCACCCCGTGGTCGCGATAGAGAGGCCTCTAGGCCCTTCACTAGAACCGTACCCCGGCATCGCTCGAAAAGCACAAGGCCATAGGGGAACGCTCCGGACTTGCGAGATATATTGGAGGATAAGGCAAGACAATCAAGATCGATCTATGGATCGCATGGGCGCCCCATGATACGTGACGACAACCGTCGCGCCGGACACAGTAAGTCCGGCCGGGCCGAACAAAATAGACAAAGCTCTTTTGAGCTCCGTCGTGATATCACCCAGTACAGAGGCGCCGCACACCCACTATGCTTCACAGATGAAGTAATGGATCATCAAATCCCCAAAGGGTTTAAACCCGTGAATATTGAATCCTACGATGGCACAACAGATCCCGCGGTTTGGATCGAAGACTATCTCCTTCACATCCACATGGCCCGCGGTGACGATCTTCACGCCATCAAATATCTCCCCCTCAAGCTTAAAGGACCAGCCCGACATTGGCTTAACAGCTTGCCAGCGGAGTCAATTGGGAGTTGGGAAGACCTAGAAGCCGCATTCCTCGATAACTTCCAAGGCACGTATGTGCGACCACCAGACGCTGATGACCTAAGCCACATAATTCAGCAGCCAGATGAATCGGCTAGACAATTCTGGACATGATTCTTAACCAAGAAAAACCAAATCGTCGACTGTCCGGATGCGGAGGCCCTCGCGGCCTTCAAGCATAACATCCGCGACGAGTGGCTTGCCCGGCACCTAGGACAGGAAAAACCGAAATCCATGGCAGCCCTCACATCACTCATGATCCGCTTCTGCGCGGGTGAGGACAGCTGTCTAGCACGCAGCAACAACCTCAGCAAAAATTCTGGCAGTCCGGATATCAAGGACCATAATGGCAGGTCGCGTCGCAACAAAAACAAAAGCCGCATTAACGGCGAGAATAGTGAAGATACGGCAGTCAATGCCGGATTCAGAGGCTCTAAACCCGGTTAGCAGAAAAAGCCATTCAAAAGAACTACTCCGGGTCCGTCCAATTTGGACCGAATACTTGACCGCTCGTGCCAGATACATGGAACCCCCGAGAAACCAGCCAACCACACCAACAGGGACTGTTGGGTATTCAAGCAGGCAGGCAAGTTAATTGCCGAAAACAATGACAAGGGGCTGCATAGCGATGACGAGGAAGAGACCCGACCACCGAACAATAGAGGACAAAAGGGTTTCCCCCCACAGGTGCGGACGGTGAACATGATATACGCAATGCACATACCCAAAAGGGAGCGGAAGCGTGCACTCAGGGATGTATACGCGATGGAGCCAGTTGCACCGAAGTTCAATCCATGGTCCTCCTGCCCGATCACTTTTGACCGAAGGGAGCACCCCACCAGCATCCGCCACGGCAGATTCGCCGCGTTGGTATTAGACCCAATCGTCGATGGATTTCACCTCACCAGAGTCCTGATGGACGGCGACAGCAGCCTGAACCTGCTTTATCAGGATACAGTGCGCAAAATGGGCATAGACCCCTCAAGGATTAAACCAACCAAGACAACCTTTAAAGGCGTCATACCAGGTGTAGAAGCCAATTGTACAGGCTCGGTTACACTGGAAGTGGTCTTCGGATCCCCGGATAACTTCCGAAGCGAGGAGTTAATCTTCGACATAGTTCCGTTCCGCAGCGGCTATCATGCCCTGCTCGGATGCACCGCATTTGCAAAGTTTAACGCGGTGCCACACTACGCATACCTCAAGCTCAAGATGCCAGGCCCTTGAGGAGTCATCACGGTCAACGGAAACACTGAACGCTCTCTCCGAATGGAGGAACATACAGCGGCTCTCGAGGCAGAAGTACAGTGCAGCCTCTTAAGGCAGTTCTCGAGTCCGGCCGTTAAGCGACCAGACACGGCTAAACGCGCCCGGAGTAACCTGCAACAAGACCACCTGGCACGTTCCAAGCACGCGTAGCAGTGCGGCCCCAGCCCCAGCCCCTGTAAAAAGTCAAGACAGATCCTTCACATACACCATTACGCTCTGAAGATACCATGGGCATGGGGAGAGGGGCACGACCACGATAGGCCCAAAATGCGGCTCAACCACACCAGGGGCTCTCAAGTGTGTCGTTCTTTTTCTCTTTTTATTTATTTTTTACCCATAGGACTCCGTTCGTCAGAGGCCCTGTCCGGCAGCAGACCTGCCGAACTCACGATGCAACAGCCAGGGAAGGATAAAGGCTACAACGAATATCCAGGTGGTCTCCATTACGAGCATTAAATCTGTTTTACACACAATTCAGCAGCCTACCCCTGGAGGGGGACATGTTTAATAGTCCCACCCCTTGCTTATCGCACCATTTGTATCGTTCTGCATTTACAACAGTTTTTCTTGAATAAGTAATGCAGCACCTTCTTGCTTCTAATTGCATTTCTTTCTTATACATATGTTCATTTATGACATGTTGCATCCGTACACTTTGGTACGGCCAAAAAACACCAGGGGCTTATGTTCCCCACATCATGGTGTGATAAGTCCGAACACTTCCACAAGTGCGGCACTCCGAACTTATAGCATTATATGCATCAGCTCCGAATCATGTCTTGGGTCAATAGTTGGGTTTGCCTGGCTCCCATGTTTTGGTACCTTACGTTCCGTTGTATCGGCTAAGGTAGCACTGGGAGAACCACTGCGATTGGGCCCCAGTTGAGCTGGGTTAACGCCTCAGTGGAGAAAGCTAAAACTGACCGTCATGATGAGGCGAGAGCTGGTTGCTGTTCGAGAGGTTTTTTGCGAGTCCCTAAAGACTTATGCCGCTTAGAGCGAGGAGCCGGCTTTTGTCTGGCCTAGGCATGGATAGCGCCCCAAATTCGGCCTTCTAAAGACTAGGGGCTTCGCCGAAATTTAAAATTATAGAATTTTATGGCTAAGTGAGAGTGTTCAAGCATTATAAGTCCGGTTGCCTTGTTCGCTGTGTTGAGCGCCTCCCTAGATGGACCCAAAAATGGGAACAAGAGTGCTCAAGTTTATCCCGAACACCCCAGCACTCGTGGCATGGGGGCTGAAGCCGACGACTTTCCATCTCTCAGATTTGATAAATAGCCACACAGAAGGTAATATTTTAAATTAACAAGCATTGCTTAGCGCATATGAACTAAGTTTTCAGCGCACAGGATAACAAAATGCGAGTCTACTCAAATATTACATCTTTGGAGCACTCACCCGCAATAATGCGGGCACCCTTCAGGACACTCTTATAATACATCTCGGGCGTGCGATGCTCCTTGCCCTGCGGTGGCGGGTCCGTCACAAGCTTCTGGGCATCCATCTTGCCCCAGTGCACCTTTGCGCGGGCAAGGGCCCGACGGACACCTTCAATACAGGCGGAGTGCTTGATGACTTCAACCCACAGGAACGCATCCACCAGCCGCCGCACCAGGCCGAAGTAGCTCCTAGGCATGGCCTCCTTAGGCCACAACTGAACTATGAGGCCCTTCATGGCCTGTTCGGCCACCCTGTGGAGCTCGACCAGCTGCTTCAGCTGGTCGCTAAGGGGCACCGGATGTCCGGCCTCAGCATACTGAGACCAGAAGACCTTCTCCGTCGATCTCCCCTCCTCGGCCCGGTAGAATGCGGCAGCATCGGACACGCTGCGGGGCAGATCTGCGAACGCTCCTGGAGAGCTCCGAATTCGGGTAAGTGCTAGGTAATTCACACTCACATGATTACTTTGCATGAAAAATGCCTTACCCGCCGCTATTTTCTTCAACGCCTCGATTTCCTGGAGGGCCTTATAGGCTTCTGCCTTAGCGGCTTTGGCACTCTCAAGAGCCATCACAAGCTCGGACTCTCGAGTCTTCGAGTCACGCTCCAAACTCTCATGTTTTTCCATGAGAGCCTGGAGCTCTTGCTGTACCTCCGCCACCCGCGCCTCATGCTTCTCTCGCTCGGTGCGTTCCGCGGCCGCATTACGTTTGGCCGCGGACACCGCCTCCTTCAGGGTCGCCACCTTGTTTGTGGCCCCTGCTATATCCACGTTATCCTTGTCATTTTTCTTGCAACCAAATCCTTTTCTGTAAGGTACAATTTTATTAAGTTATTACTCACCTTCTTTTTCCTCAAGCTGCTTCTTGGCACGGCCGAGCTCGTTCTCGGACCGCTCGAGGCTTTCCTTCAAAGTATTGACCTCCACAGTCAGTGCGGCGGAGGTCAGCAGCACAGCGTGCAATCCCATATTGACATATTTTTTATGACTCCTGCGTATATCTTTTTAGATCCTCAGTCCGGCTTTTCATTCCGAACACCGAACCGAGCATCAGGGGCTACTGTCTATGCGATACCATTTTCTATATATCAAAATTCTTACCTCAAAGCCTGTTAGAAGGCTGCTGCAGGCTTCGGTCAGCCCGCTCTTGGCGAGCTGAACCTTCTGAATCACCGCACTCATAATAGTGCGGTGTTCCTCTTCAATGGAGGCGCCATTGAGCGCCTCCAGCAAGTTATCCGGCGCCTCCAGTTGGACGGAGGCTGCCGGCGTCACGGTCTTGCCCTTCTTACGAAGGGGTCGCCCGCCGGACTCTGGAGCCACTATGGGTTCCGGGGCCGAGTCCGGTGCAAAGTCTGGGAGGTTGTCCTGCGACACCTCCGGGGCCTCCTCCTCCTGGTGGGTCCCTTCCCGGGATCCCATCTCGGCATCGTCCGCATCAGAGGGGTGGAGGCAGTCGGAAGAGAATCCATATCCGACGCACCTAAGGACCCGCTCGACGAAGCGGGAAGATCATCCTTGGGCGGACTGCTGGGTTGTATGCGGCATTAGAAAGACATTATGTGGCGAAAAGAAAAAACATGAAGTTATTCGGGAGTCCGGATACTTACGATCTCGCCAGGGGCTTGGCCCTTGGAGGCCAGTCCTCGTCGTCATCACTGGCGTTGGCAGAGCAGTCCGGGGAAAGAGTTTTTCCCTTCTTGGACCCTTCGGCCTCCCCGTAGGGGAAGCCTTCCTTTTCTTCCCTGCCCCCGCTGGGGGAGAGGCTTTCTTCTTCTCCTCCTCGCCTTTGTGGGAGGAGTCGGCCTCGGAGTCATCATCCGATAACACCTGAAAACGGGAACTCTTTCGAGTACCCGTGGCCTTCTTCTCCGGCACCACGTGGGGTGCCGGAGCCAGCAGCCCCATTAAGCGGGCGTCCACTGGGTCCTCTGGTAATGGGGCCAGACAGATAGTCCGTTCGGCCTTCGTCAGCCAGTCCTGTCAAAGGAAAGGGAGTTTAGATCCCGCATAGAGTCAAACTATGGAAAACAAACATCCCGTTAAGGACAAAATCACTTACCTCGTCAGCCGGACGCTGCGAGCTGAATCCGCGATCTTCGGTAGCGGATGCGGGTGCCTCGGCACCCTTGAACAGCACCTTCCAGACATCTTCGTATGTAGTGTCGAAGAGCCCGCTCAAAGTATGGTGCTGCGCCGGATCGAACTCCCACATGTTGAAGCCCCGTCGTTGGCACGGGAGGATTCGGCGGACGAGCATGACCTGGACTATGTTGACAAGCTTGAGCTTCTTGTCCACTAGCTTTTGGACGCAGGCTTGGAGTCCGGTCAGCTCCTCCGAATCACCCCATGTCCGGTCGCTCTCTTTCTAGGAGGTGAGCCATGTGGGGATGCCAGATCTGAATTCGGGGGCCACTGCCCATTCGGGGTCACGCGGCTCGGTGATGTAGAACCACCCCGATTGCCACCCCTTAATGGTTTCCACGAAAGTGCCCTCAAGCCAAGTAACGTGGGACATCCTGCCCACCATGGCGCTTCCGCACTCCGCTTGACTACCCTTCACAACCTTCGGCTTGACATTGAAGGTCTTGAGCCACAAGCCGAAGTGGGGCTGGATACAAAGGAAGGCCTCACACACGACGATAAACGCCAAGATGTTGAGGATGAAATTCGGGGCCAGATCATGGAAATCCAGGCCGTAGTAGAACATGAGCCCCCAGACAAAGGGATGGAGTGGGAAGCCCAGTCCGCGGAGGAAATGGGGAAGAAATACTACCCTCTCATGGGGCCTGGGGGTGGGGATGAGCTCTCCCTCGTCGGGGAGCCGGTGCGCGATGTTGCTGGACAAATATCCGACGCTGCACAGCTTCTGGATCTGCCCCTCCGTAAAGGAGGAGGACATCCACTTGCCTCCAGCTCCGGACATAGTTGGAGGAGGTTGAGGTGAGATGTGCGGACTTGGGCGCTGGAGCTCGAGTTCGCGGAGATGGATAAGCCAAGGAGGAAGAAGGCGCGGGTAAAAGGGTTGGATCTTTATCCCCTTATATGGGCGGACAAGAACATATGTCCCCACCGGCCTGATAAAACTCGCTTATCTCGCAAGCGCCACAATCAATGGCGCGGTTGGGTTACCCACGTCCGTATTGATGGGAATCCCGGAATAAGGGGAACACGATCTCTGCTTCGACAAGACGTGCCAAGGAAACCGCTTCGCTAAACGCGCTGAGGTGGTACAATAAAAACGATTCTAGTAAAGGCTTGGTAGTGGTGTGACATCATGCCACAAAATACATCAGCAGATTGAACTTGTGTGAATATTATTCTCTCTACGGTTATACCTGGAATTTATTTTTGCAGAGCCGAACACTATCCTGGTGTTCACAATCTTCTATAAATTATTCGGAGGAGGAACCCGCCTTGCAATGCCGAAGACAACATGCGCACCGGACTCGTCGTCATTGAATCCTGGTTCAGGGGCTACTGAGGGAGTCCCGGACTAGGGGGTGTCCGGATAGCCAAACTATCATCATCGGCCGGACTCCAAGACTATGAAGATACAAGATTGAAGACTTCGTCCCATGTCCGGATGGGACTTTCCTTGGCGTGGAAGGCAAGCTTGGCGATATGGATATGTAGATCTCCTACCATTGTAGCCGACTCTGTGTAACCCTAGCCCTCTCCGGTGTCTATATAAACCGGATGGCTTTAGTCCGTAGGATGAACAACAATCATACCATAGGCTAGCTTCTAGGGTTTAGCCTCCTTGATCTCGTGGTAGATCCACTCTTGTAACACACATCATCAATATTAATCAAGCAGGACGTAGGGTTTTACCTCCATCAAGAGGGCCCGAACCTGGGTAAAACATCGTGTCCCTTGTCTCCTGTTACCATCCGCCTAGACGCATAGTTCGGGACCCCTACCCGAGATCCGCCGGTTTTGACACCGACAGTAGCAATTACACGGAGTGGGTCCGTAACTTGAGGATTATCCTCATTGCTGCACAGAAGAATTACGTCCTGGAAGCACCGCTGGGTGCCAGGCCTGCTGCAAAGGAATCCAGATTTCACAAGAGGACCAAGCACATCAAAAGACGCTTCAATTCCATCCGGGACCAAGTCCAGGTGGGAGACATAGAGATTTGCAAGATACATACAGATCTGAATGTCGCAGACCCATTGACTAAGCCTCTTCCACGAGCAAAACATGATTAGCACCAAGTCTCCATGGGTGTTAGAATCATTACTGTGTAATCTAGATTATTGACTCTAGTGCAAGTGGGAGACTGAAGGGAATATACAGTAGAGGCAATAATAAAGTTATTATTTATTTCTTCATATCATGATAAATGTTTATTATTCATGCTATAATTGTATTAACCGGAAACATGATACATGTGTGAATACATAGACAAACTTAATGTCACTAGTATGCCTCTACTTGACTAGCTCATTAATCAAAGATGGTTATGTTTCCTAACCATAGACATGTGTTGTCATTTGATTAACGGGATCACATCATTAGAAGAATGATGTGATTGACTTGACCCATTCCATTAGCTTAGCACTTGATCATTTAGTATGTTGCTATTGCTTTCTTCATGACTTATACTAGTTCCTATAACTATGAGATTATGCAACTCCCGTTTACCAGAGGAACACTTTGTGTGCTACCAAACGTCACAACGTAACTGGGTGATTATAAAGGAGCTCTACAGGTGTCTCCAAAGGTACATGTTGAGTTGGCGTATTTCGAGATTAGGTTTTGTCACTCCGATTGTCGGAGAGGTATCTCTGGGCCCTCTCGGTAATGCACATCACTATAAGCCTTGCAAGCAATGTAGCTAATGAGTTAGTTACGGAATGATGCATTACGTAATGAGTAAAGAGACTTGCCGGTAACGAAATTGAACTAGGTATTGGATACCGACGATCGAATCTCGGGCAAATAACATACCGATGACAAAGGGAACAACGTATGTTGTTATGCGGTTTGACCGATAAAGATCTTCGTAGAATATGTAGGAGCCAATATGAGCATCCAGGTTCCTCTATTGGTTATTGACCGGAAACAGTTCTAGGTCAGGTTTACATAGTTCTCGAACCCGTAGGGTCCGCACACATAAGGTTTCGATGGCAATTATATTATGAGTTTATGAGTTTTGATGTACCGAAGTTTGTTCGGGGTCCCGGATAAGATTACGGACATGACGAGGAGTCTCTAAATGGTCGATACATGAAGATTGATATATTGGAAGCCTATATTTGGATATCGGAAGTGTTTCGGGTGAAATCAGGATTTTACCGGAGTATCGGGAGGTTACCGGAACCCCGCGGGGGCTTAATGGGCCTACATGGACCCTAGTGGAGAGGAAGAGAGGAGGCAAGGGGTGGGTCGCGCCCCCTCCCGCCCCCTAGCCCGAATAGGACAAGGAGAGGGGGGCGGCGCCCCCCCCCCTTTCCTTCCTCTCTCCCTCCTCCTTCCCCCCTTCTCCTACTCCAACTAGGAAAGAAGGGAGTCCTACTCCCGGCGTGAGTAGGACTCCCCCTTGGCGTGCCTTCCTTGGCCGGCCGCCCCCTCCCCCTTGGATCCTTCATATACGGGGGCAGGAGGGCACCTCTAGACACAACAATTGATCTCTTGATCTCTTAGCCGTGTGCGGTGCCCCCCTCCACCATAGTCCTCGATAATATTGTAGCGGTGCTTCGGTGAAGCCCTGCGATGGTAGAACATCAAGATCGTCACCACACTGTCGTGCTGACGGAACTCTTCCTCGACACCCTGCTGGATCAGAGTCCAGGGATCGTCATCAAGCTGAACGTGTGCTAGAACTCGGAGGTGCCATAGTTTCGGTGCTTGATCGGTCGGGCTGTGAAGATGTACGACTACATCAACCGCGTTGTTCTAACGCTTCCGCTTTCGGTCTACGAGGGTACGTGGACAACACTCTCCCCTCTCGTTGCTATGCATCACCATGATCTTGTGTGTGCGTAGGATTTTTTTTGAAATTACTACATTCCCCAACAAAGTCATACATATTTAGAGGGCAAATTTTATTACCTGCAACATGACAACTTACTTGAAGGATCTTACTCAATCCATAGGTTGGTATGGTGGACTCTCATGGCAAAACTGGTTTTAAGGATATTTGGAAGCACAAGTAGTATCTCTACTTGGTGCACGGAATTTGGCTAGCATGAGGGGGAAAGGCAAGCTCAACATGTTTGGTAGGTCAATGACAATATACTTTAACTGAGATGTGAGAAAACATAAACCATTACGTTGTATTCCTTGTCTAACGTCAACTCTTTTCGCATGTCATACTTAATGAGTGCTTCACAATCATAAAAGATGTCCAAGATAATATATTTGTATATGAAACCTCTCTTTCCTTATTACTTCCTATTAATTGCAACGATGACCAAAACTACGTTTATCAACTCTCAACAACTTTTATGCCTCATACTTTCTATGTGTGAAGTCATCACTAACCATAAGATTAATATGAACTCTTTTATTCTCTATTTTCTCAAGATCATAGTGAAAGGATCGAGAAGAGGTGTCTAGAGGGGGGGTGATTACACACTAAGTAGCAAAAGTTACAGTTTGTAACTTCTTTAAGTTCAAGTGGAGTTTTGGCACGAGTTTAACAATCATAATACATAACAAGCAAGCATGCAAAGAGTATATGAGCAGCGGAAAGTAAAGCATGCAACTTGCAAGAATGTAAAGGGATGGGATTGGAGAATTCAAACACAATTAGAGACACAGATGTTTTTGTCGTGGTTCCGATAGGTGGTGCTATCGTACATCCATGTTGATGGAGACTTCAACCCACGAAGGGTAACGGTTGCGCGAGTCTACGGAGGGCTCTACCCACGAAGGGTCCACGAAGAAGCAACCTTGTCTATCCCTCCATGGCCGTCGCCCACGAAGGACTTGCCTCACTAGCAGTAGATCTTCACAAAGTAGGCGATCTCCTTGCCCTTACAAACTCCTTGGTTCAACTCCACAATCTTGTCGGAGGCTCCCAAGTGACACCTAGACAATCTAGGAGACACCACTCTCCAAGAAGTAACAAATGGTGTGTTGATGATGAACTCCTTGCTCTTGTGCTTCAAATGATAGTCTCCCCAACACTCAACTCTCTCTCACAGGATTTGGATTTGGTGGAAAGAAGATTTGAGTGGAAAGCAACTTGGGAAGGCTAGATATCAAGATTCATATGGTAGGAATGGAATATCTTGGTCTCAACACATGAGTAGGTGGTTCTCTCCCAAAAAATGCAAGTTGGAAGTGTAGGTTCGTTCTGATGGCTCTCTCCATAAATGAAGACTGGGTGGAGGGGTATATATAACCTCCACACAAAATCTAACCGTTACACACAACTTGCCAATCTCGGTGGGACCGAATCGTCAAACTCGGTCACACCGATTTAGCAAATAATGTGACTGTTAGGGTTTTTGGTGGGACCGACATGCAACTCGGTAGGACCGATATGGTTAGGGTTAGAGCATAACATAATCTCGGTGAGACCGATTACACAAACTTGGTGGGAACGATTTTGGTAATAAGCTAACCAGAGAGTTGGTCAGGCAAACTTGGTGGGACCGATTCGCTCATCTCGGTTGGACCGAAATGTTATGAAGAGGAATAGAGAGTCTGTATCGTAATCTTGGTAGTACCGATTACTCAAACTCGGTGAGACCGATTTTGATAATGGACATACACAGAGAGATTACAATCCCATCTCGGTGAGACCGAGATCCCTATCAGTGAGACCGATTTGCCTAGGGTTTGTGGCAGTGGCTATGACATCTGAACTCGGTGGCACCGGATAGAAAAAATCAGTAGGGCCGAGTTAGACTTGTTGGTTTAGGACATATGTGGATGTGAGAAAGTAGTTGAGGGCTTTGGCGCATATCACTAAGCACTTTGAGCAAGTAAGCCATTAAGCAACACCTCATCCCCTCTTGATAGTATTGGCTTTTCCTATAGACTCAATGTGATCTTGGATCACTAAAATAGAAAATGTAGAGTCTTCAGCTTTGAGCTTGAGCCAATCCTTTTGTCCTTAGCATCTAGAAGGGGTTCCACATCCTTTAGTCCATGCCACTTCATTGTTGAACTCATCTAAAACATACTAGGTAAAAGTGTTAGTCCAACAAGAGATATGTTGACATTAATTACCAAAACCACCCAGGGAGCACTTGTGCTTTCAATCTCCCACTTTTTGGTAATTGATGACAACATACATCAAAGCTTTAGATAAAGATATAGAGAATAACAAGTAAAGCTTTGGAAAGACATGTAACGTGCATAGGCTCCCCCTACATGTATGCAATCATGTGAATATGGAATATAGAAGCATGTGAGAGCATAACCATGACAGAGTAGGCAATGTGTTACATGTATCTTGGCTATATGCATTAGAGCAAAAGATGTGAATGTGGGAAATGTACCTTCATGCTCATGAGTCCTTCTTGCAAATAGTATGTACATCAGCAAGAATTCCTCATACACATGATTGTGATGCATATACTTACCTTGTGGTCCTGAGTTGGCTTAGGATGGAATGAACCTGTGAAAATAAGGTTAGATAACATAGATGCACCTACTAGCCAGAGCAAACAGAAAGAAACCACAAGAGTACCATGTCAGATTTCGGGTTCTGGCAGACCCTCTATGTTCGAACTCTGGGGTGCGCGCGGAGATCTAGCCTTCTACTGCCTGCGCCTCGCCGCCTCGCTAGGATCTAAGCAATCAAAGGAACAACACAAGAGACACAGAGTTTATACTGGTTCAGGCCACCATTGTGGTGTAATACCCTACTCCAGTGTGTGGTGTGGTGGATTGCCTCTTGGGCTGATGATGAACAATACAAGGGAGAACAGCCTCACGAGGGTCTGTTCTAGGCTGGTGCGATGAACTACTAGGGGGAGTTCAGTCGCTCTCTCTACTGGTTTCCTGGTGAGGATCCCATTCTCCTCTTCTCTATCTGTTTTTCTCCTCCCCTACCTTGTGGTGGCTAGTCCTATTTATAGGCAAAGGCCCTGGGCCTCCTCCCAAATATTGAGCGGGAAGGGCGCCAACAATTGGCCATTTTGAAGTGGAACATCTAGTACACTTATCCTGACTAAAGTTGTGACACCCCAAAATTTTGACCTTGTTTTATTAATTATAATTTTGCCAGGAAATTAAAAAATTTATTTTCTGGGCTCCCTTTTGATTTTTGGACCATTTTCTCTCTCTTGTTATTATGGAGTTTTCCCCAAAAATAAAACCTTTCAAATATGTTATTGGGCTTGTTTAACCTCTCAAGAAAAACTTTTCTTTTATTAGTAGAACTAATTACATAATTAATTTGCTTGATCTTTATTTTCTTGAAAATGGTTTTCCAAGGTTATATGGCCATATTTGAACTACAACCATTTGATAAATTCACTTAAAATTCCAACCAAAATTTAGAGATGTGAGGTGATGTTTTTAAATCACTTTTATGCAAAAATATATTTTATTCATGAAACATTTTGAGGTCTACACCCAATTTTCTTCTCTGGTCCAGTGGGCAATTTTGCACTACAACCCATTTAAATATTTCTTTCTAGCTTCCACCAAAATTATGGGATGTTAGTAGCAGCATATGTTTCAACTTTATGCAAAAACCCAGTGATGTTCTTTGAAATTTTTGAGTGAATCATCCTCATCTTCATTCTGGTCCAACATGATGGTTTGTACAGCAACCATATTCTTGCTTGCTCTTTGGCCCTTGATTTTTCCCCTGCTTGTAGACCACCCTACAAAACCCCTAAGTCCAGGAGAGTGGACCCATTGGATGATTCTAAGTGCTTGCAGTCATGCCCTCTTCTTTCTGTCAAAAACTAAAGTTTTGCACAACTTGCACTAACAATTTTTTGCTTTTGTCAAACTAACTTCAGCACCCTCTCATGCATCCATAGAGACACTGATCTGGAGAATTTGGCCACCCCAAGTACTGCTTGGATGCCATTGGCATTTTGACAAACACCCTGAGTGCATAGCCAGATTTGGCATGATTTCAAGTTTACATTGTGAACTTGAGCCCCTGATCTATCCACCATGTCCCTTGATTCCCTTGCTAACCCTAAACTAGCCCTGTTTCTTGGCAGCCTCACCCGCGACCTCTAGGCTACCCTAGCATTTCGTCGAGCACGTCCCGGGCGTGCTCTGGGCGCGCCCAGAGCGTGCGTTTGGCACGCACGTGCGCCCGAGCCGCCGCGTCTCACCCCGCACCCGTTCTGGCCCTTGGCCAACAGCAGCTAGCACGCCACGTATCCCCTTGCACCACCACGCCACCCCGACCACCACTGGCACCCCACAGCGCCACCGTCAGGACGGCCGTGGAGGCTAGCTAATGGCCGCATGCAGGCCCGGCCGTGTGGGCGCCGCCCGAGCCACTCCCGCTCGCCATCTCACCCTGGAGCAGTGCTCCGCTCGTCCGCTAGCTCCTGTCGCCATCCTCAGCCCCGCCACGTCCCCTGCTGCTACAGAACGTCGGTCGCCGGCGATCTTATCCCCACCGTCGCAGAACCGACCTCGTCGCTCTATAAAAGGAAGCCCCGAGCTCGTCAAGCCCTCAAGAAACTTCCCTCACTCCCTCACTGACCCTCCCGTGGTAGTAGAAAGACCAGAGGGATCGTCGTCTTCCTCTCCGGCAACTCCTGCCGCCGCCACTGCCCCAGCCACTCCGGCACCACCAGGGCCTCCCCCTCTCCACTCTCTCCACCAGAAGCTCTCTCTTCCTCCCGTGAGCTCGTCCCCCTGCTCGATTTTGATCGGGAGCCACCGTAGCCCCAAACCCACTTTGCTCCCGAATGCCTCCTCCGTCCCCGCCGACCCAACGACCACCGGGAGGACCGCCCCGGTCTTTCGGATCCATCCCGACCCTCTGGAGCCCGCGGGGAGCCGCCGTTCACTGGCGTTGATCGTCGTTGCCTCGCCGCCGTTCGGGCAGAGGAAGAGGAGGGAGAGATGGACTGGTCAAACCTGACCAGTGGGCCCCTTGGACCCACTGTTAGAGACCCAGCTCCGCCTCCACGTGTTTACGTGGAAGCACAAAACCCCGAGTACGTCTCCCCTTTTCAAAGACGTATTCTGCCAGAAACGTTTTCTTTTCTGTTTTATTTTAAAAACAGATTTTTGACCAAATCTTTGACTGGCTATAACTTTTTAAATATAACTCCAAATGAATTGTTTCTTTTTCCTACATCTCTCAAGTTCTGTCTAGTTTATTTTAAGATTTATTTGAAAATTTTCCAAGCAACTTTTTTTGTGCTGTTTTGAAATTGTGTGTTAATTCCAATATTTTCAAAATAGGATTTTGGAGAGAAGCAAAAAACTTTCAAAAGTTTTTAGGATGCACCCTGTGATGGAGTCATGTACCTAGGGTAGGGTCACAGACCTGATCTAAGTACCCTGCCCAAGGACACCCTTAGAAGAGATCACCTTCCAGTCGACCTACGAGGGACTCACTCGACTGACTTTAAGGACTCGACCATGAAGACTCACTCGACCACCAGAAGGTCAAGAGGCACTATGCACTGCAACGGTCTGTAATTAAGTAGACTTTATGATAGTAAAGACACTTTATGTGGGGCGTTACCAGTAACGCCCCACACTTAATGTACCTTAAACCCTTCATTACGTGGGTTGGCTGGGGTCCTGGCGCACTCTATATAAGCCACCCCCCTCCACAGGCAGAAGGGTTAGGCACCCTGTAATCATATACACATAATCCACTCGACCGCCTCTGGGCTCTGAGACGTAGGGCTTTTACTTCCTCCGAGAAGGGCCTGAACTCGTACATCTCTTGTGTTTACATCCTCTCCATAGCTAGGACCTTGCCTCTCCATACCTACCCCCCACTCTACTGTCAGATTTAGATCCACGACAGTTGGCGCCCACCGTGGGGCAGGTGTTTTAGCAATTTTGTGGAGAAGTTGCGATTCTTCCGAGTACTTTCATCATGGTAGCTGCTGGAGTTTTGGTCGAGGGTCGAGAGATTCGTCTCGGTGCTCTCACCTTCGTCGCCGACGACTCCGCCTGGCTCCAGGAGGCTCCACTCGACGTCGATGCGCTCCCCGTCCGCGGTGCGACGCATTTTCGCGCATGTGTCCGCGGCGTTCTGCTGCGGCAACCGTCGACCCCATATCGGTCGACTCCCCTATCGACCACCCTCCCGGTCTCCCGCCAGCGCAAGCGCTCGGGTCGGTCGAGGCTTCAGCGGTGGGTGAGACACGCGGTGGCTCGCCAGACGGCCACCACCCAAGTTGCGGCAATCGAGCCCGACGAATCTCTCTAGGTCCTGTTTGATCTGTCGACTGGCTCCGTAGAGACTGCATCCGAATGCGATAGCAGCGATCCAGCAGCGGAAATCCTGATGGTCGACGGGCCTCGCAGCCCCACTGGCTTCGCCCGTGATGGTGGGGCAGGCGACGGAGGCGACCCCGCACGAGACCACGAAGAGTACCAGCCCGAGCCACTCGACTCTCTGCAAAGAGAGGAACTTCGCTGCAGGAACATGGATGCCTTGCATACTCCCATCGCAGGAGAAACCCCCGAGGCTCGCGCCTTGGAGGAGGCACGTTTGGCCAATTTGGCCGAACGCGCTCGCCTGGAGAATCTTCAGCGAGCACTCGACGAGCGCGCGTGGCAACGAGTTCTCGACGCCAATCGACGTCAACTCTTCCCGCCGACTCAGGTATATCGAACCCCAATCCAGAATTTAGCAGCTGCGACCCGTATAGCAGAGTCCATCCAGCCCTCTCAGTCGGAAGCTGGCAGAGGCTTGATGCAGATCAGGGATCTGCTCCGGGCAGCAGGAGATCAGAATTCAGCCGTGTCGCAGTCGCGCAACAGAATTCACAGTCGATCCGTCGCTGCGAATACGGTTCAGTCAACTCACAGTCCCAGATTGCCTCCGTGGCGTGAAGGGCGCGAGAATCGGCGAGACCAATATGGAGACCGACACGACCGAGATGATAGGCGTCGAGTGCCCACTTCCCCTCCGAGGGGTGGGTCTTACGCTCCTCGGCAGCAAGATGACAGACGCCAGCTCAGTGCGAGGCGAAGAGTTCCAGTCGACTCCAGAGAACCAGGCTTCGACGCGCGATCCATTATCGTGCAAGGCTTGGTCGACCGGAATAGAGCCCATCGAGGTGGACTCGACAGAGATGCGCCCACGACCAGTCGAGTGCACGTTTCTGGTCCGGAATGTTTCAGCAGAGCTATCAGAGCCGCAGTGATTCCTCCCAATTTCAGGTTGGCAACAGGAGTCAGCAAGTTCACCGATGAGTCTAAGCCTGAAACTTGGCTTGAGGACTACCGAGTGGCGGTTCAGATTGGTGGTGGGAATGACGAGGTGGCCATGAAGCATTTGCCCCTCATGTTGGAAGGTTCTGCCAGAGCGTGGTTGAATCAGCTACCTCCTAGCAGCATTTACACTTGGGAAGATCTGTCCCGAGTGTTCGTCAGAACGTTTGAAGGAACTTGCAAGCGACCGGCTGGATTGACGGAGCTGCAAGTCTGCGTGCAGAAGACCAATGAGACTCTCAGGGAGTATATTCAGAGATGGATCACTTTGCACCATACTGTGGAGAATGTGTCTGATCATCAGGCAGTCTGCGCCTTCAAGGATGGTGTCAAGAACAGAGAATTGAGTTTGAAATTTGGTCGAACCGGAGACATGACCTTGAGTCGGATGATGGAAATTGCTACCAAGTACGCCAACGGCGAAGAAGAAGACCGACTCCGAAGCGGCAAGCACAAGCCGAGCCAGTCGGAGAAGGGAAACACCAGTCGGAAACAGAAGCGGAAGGCTGAACCGGCAGCTCCTGGAGAGGCTCTGGCCGTGACTCATGGAAAGTTTAAAGGGAAACCAAAAGGATCCTAGAACCCTAAGAAGGTAAAGGATAAAGAAGGGAACGACGTGATGGATATGCCGTGTGACATCCACACGAAGAAAGACGAAGAGGGGAATATCATTTACCCAAAGCATACCACTCGCCAATGTCGACTCCTGATCCAGCAGTTTCAAGGAAAACAGTCTAACGACAAGGAAAAGGAGTCGGACAAGGCCGAAGACAAGGAGGACAGTGAGGAAGGATATCCGCATGTCAACTCCACTCTGATGATCTTTGCAGATGTGGAAAGCAAGAGTCGATTGAAAGTCATTAACCGCGAGGTGAACATGGTTACCCCAGCAAAAGCAAATTATCTGAGATGGTCCCAAACACCCATCACATTTGACCAATCTGATCACCCGACTCATATTGCCACCCCTGGGAGGCAAGCTTTGGTGGTTGATCCATTTGTCGAAGGCACTCGACTGACAAAAGTGCTGATGGACGGTGGTAGCGGGCTGAATTTGTTGTATGCAGACACACTAAAAGGAATGGGCATTCCGATGTCCCGACTGAGCACCAGTAACATGAGCTTTCATGGAGTTATACCAGGGAAGAAAGCCGAGTCACTCGGCCAAATAGCTCTGGACGTGGTGTTTGGTGATTCGAAACATTTTCGCAAAGAGAAGTTGACGTTTGAGGTCGTGGATTTTCAGAGTGCATATCATGCCATTTTGGGGAGACCAGCTTATGCATGGTTCATGGCTCGACCATGTTACGTGTACCTAAAATTGAAGATGCCCGGCCCCAAAGGAGTGATCACTGTCACTGGTGATCGGAAAAAGGCAGAAGAGTGCTTTCAGAAGGGCTCAAAGATTGCTGATTCCCAGGTGACAGCAGTCGAGTTTGAAGAATACAAGCAAAACGCGGATCCGAGTGATTTGCTGCGATCCAAGAAACCCGCCACAGAATCTGCATTTCAGTCGTCCGGTGAGACGAAGCCTGTTCACATTCACCCGACCGACCCCGATGCAGCCCCGACCCACATCTCCACAACACTCGACCCGAAATAGGAAGAAGCGCTCATCCAGTTCCTCTGTGAGAACTGGGACATTTTTGCATGGAAGCCCGCTGACATGCCAGGTCTTCCCAGGGGACTGGCTGAGCATCACCTAAGAGTCGACTCATCAGCAAAACCAGTCAAAGAGCATCTTCGGCAGTCCGCCGTCCAGAAGAGAAAAGCCATTGGTGAGGAAGTGGCTCGACTGTTGGCGGCAGGATTTATCCGAGAGATATACCACTCCGAATGGCTCGCTAATGTCGTCATGGTTCCTAAGATGGACAAATCGCTCCAAATGTGCATTGATTTCAAGCACATCAATCGGGCCTGCCCGAAAGATCATTTTCCTCTCCCTCGCATAGATCAAATTGTTGACTCGACCGCGGGATGTGAGAGATTGTCTTTTCTAGACGCCTACTCCGGGTACCACCAGATCCGTCTGTACGGACCCGACGAGGTAAAAACAGCTTTCATCACTCCATTCGGGTGCTTCTGCTATATCACCATGCCATTCGGCCTCAAGAATGCCGGAGCCACATTTATGCGAATGATTCAGAAGTGTCTACTCACTCAAATCAGTCGGAATGTGGAAGCGTATATGGATGATATCGTCGTCAAGTCACGAAAAGGTTCCGACCTGCTCGCTGACCTCGCCGAAACATTTGCCAACCTCAGAAGGTATGATATCAAGCTCAATCCATCAAAGTGCACATTCGGAGTTCCTGGTGGCAAGTTACTCGGTTTTCTCATTTCCGAGCGAGGGATCGACGCTAATCCAGAAAAGATCGGCACTATTCTCCGAATGAAACGCCCTGTGCGAGTGCACGATGTCTAGAAGCTTATTGGATGCTTGGCCGCATTAAGTCGATTCATCTCACGACTCGGTGAAAAGGCATTACCTCTTTACTGACTAATGAAGAAGTCAGACAAGTTCGAGTGGACTCCAGAAGCTGATGCAGCGTTTGCCGAGCTAAAAGCTCTGCTCTCCACCCAGCCGGTGCTTGCTGCTCCAATCAGCAAAGAGCCTCTGTTGCTTTATATCGCAGCCACAGGACAAGTCGTCAGTCCAGTGCTTACGGTCGAGCGGGAAGAAGAAGGAAAAGCTTTCAAAGTTCAGCGCCCAGTGTATTATTTGTCTGAAGTCTTGACTCCATCCAAGCAGAGATATCCTCATTATCAGAAGCTTGTGTATGGAATATACATGACCACAAAGAAGGTTGCTCATTATTTTTCTGATCATTCCATCACAGTCGTCAGCGACGCTCCACTATCAGAGATTTTGCACAACAGAGATGCAACTGGTCGAGTGGCGAAATGGGCGATTGAACTTCTTCCCCTTGATATCAAGTTTGAAGCAAAGAAAGCCATTAAGTCCCAGGCAATAGCAGATTTCCTCGCCGAGTGGATTGAACAGCAGCAGCCGACTGAAGTTCACTCGGAGCATTGGACCATGTTTTTTGATGGCTCTAAGATGTTGAATGGTTCCGGTGCTGGGGTTGTCCTGGTTTCCCCTAGAGGAGATAAGCTCAGATATGTGCTCCAGATTCACTTTGATTCCTCCAACAATGAGGCAGAGTATGAGGCCCTCTTATACAGATTGCGCATGGCCATTTCACTCGGCGTCCGTCGCCTGATGGTCTATGGCGATTCAGATTTAGTGGTCAACCAAGTGATGAAGGAGTGGGACGTGAGAAGCCTAGCCATGACTGGATACTGCAGTGCAGTGAGGAAGCTGGAAAAGAAGTTCAAGGGGTTGGAGCTCCATCATATACCCCGACTGAAAAATCAAGCAGCTGATGATCTAGCAAAGATAGGTTCCAAGAGAGGAGCCATTCCGAGTGGTGTGTTCTTGGAGCATATACACACTCCGTCAGTCAAAGAAGATCCTTTCACCGAAGAAGCTCCACAGCCCAAGAGTGCCACAGATCCGACTAAGGTTGAAGTCCCAGCAGTGGTCGACTTGGTCATGGAGGTCTTGGTGGTCATTCCCGACTGGACAGTTCCGTATATCGCGTATATCCTGAGAAAAGAGCTTCCGGAGGATGAGGAAGAGGCTCGACATATCGTCCGTCGATCTAAAGCCTTTACCGTAATCAAAGGACAGTTATATAGAGAAAGCGCGACTGGAGTTGGTCAGAAGTGCATAACACCAGAAGAAGGTCGAATCATCCTTAATGATATCCACTCGGGAACCTGTGGTCATCATGCGTCCTCTCGGACCATTGTGGCCAAAGCATACCGAGCCGGATTTTACTGGCCAAAGGCGAATGAGATGGCAAAGGAAATAGTGGATAAGTGCGAGGGATGTCAGTTCTACTCGAATATGTCGCACAAGCCTGCATCAGCTCTGAAGACCATTCCACTCATATGGCCTTTCGCAGTATGGGGGTTGGACATGGTCGGTCCTTTGAGAACAGGTCGAAGTGGCTTCACGCATGTACTGGTGGCAGTCGACAAGTTCACCAAGTGGATTGAGGCTAAACCAATCAAGAACCTTGACGCCGGTACTGTTGTTAGCTTCATCAGGGAACTGATATTCAGATATGGAGTCCTGCACAGCATCATTACGGATAATGGGTCGAACTTTGACTCGGAGGAATTCAGGGATTTCTGCAACTCTCAAGGCACATGAGTCGACTACGCTTCGGTCGCCCATCCGCAGACGAATGGACAAGCAGAGCGAGCCAACGGCCTGATTCTCAAGGGATTGAAACCCCGACTGATGCGTGATCTCAAGCATGCAGCTGGAGCGTGGGTCGACGAACTTCCCTCGGTGCTTTGGGGACTGCGGACCACACCTAATCGATCGACCGGAAGAACTCCATTCTTCTTGGTCTACAGAGCTGAAGCAGTCTTGCCGAGTGATCTTCTCCACAGTGCTCCTCGAGTTGAGATCTACAACGAAGCAGAAGCTGAACAAGCGCGGCAGGACGCAGTCGACCTTTTAGACGAAGAAAGGGAGATGGCTCTGATCCGTTCGACCATCTACCAACAAGATTTGCGTCGTTTCCACGCCAGAAATGTGAGGGGTCGAGCCTTCCAGGAAGGAGATTTAGTTCTCCGAGTGGATCAGAAGAAACATCACAAGCTTGCTCCTTCTTGGGAAGGACCCTTCATCGTCACCAAAGTTCTCCACAACGGGGCATACCGTCTTTACAACGTCGAACATAATATCGACGAGCCCCGAGCTTGGAACGCGGAACTACTCCGCCCATTTTACACTTAAGTTTATCACTCGGATGAGTTGCAATAAAGTACTCCTGTAGTTCATGGATTTCAAAATAATAGTGTCATAGTTCCTCCATAATTTTTGTCACTTTTTATTTTTGTCCAATAAAATTTTCCCCTCAGTGGGTGACTTAGCCGCGAATCCGTTTCGCCTAAGTTTGTAAAAATCCTTACCGAGTGGTGAGCCAGATTCCCACTCGGAGGCTTAGCTGCGAATCTGTTTCGCCTAAGATTAAATAAAATCCTACCGAGTGGTAAGCCAGACTTCCACTCGGGGGCTTAGCTGTAGTCCAAGTACTCGCCTAAGTTATAAAAATCCTACCGAGTGGTAAGCCAGACTTCCACTCGGAGGCTTAGCTGCAGTCCAAGTACTCGCCTAAGTTATAAAAATCCTACCGAGTGGTAAGCCAGACTTCCACTCGGAGGCTTAGCTGCAGTCCAAGTACTCGCCTAAGTTATAAAAATCCTACCGAGTGGTAAGCCAGACTTCCACTCGGAGGCTTAGCTGCGGTCCAAGTACTCGCCTAAGTTATCAAAATCCTACCGAGTGGTAAGCCAGACTTCCACTCGGAGGCTTAGCTATAGCCCAGTGCTCGCCTAAGATATAAAAATCCTACCGAGTGAAGAGCAAACCTCTCACTCGGGGGCTTAGCTGCAGCCCAGTGCTCGCCTAAGATATAAAAATCCTACCGAGTGAAGAGCAAACCTCTCACTCGGGGGCTTAGCTGCAGCCCAGTGCTCGCCTAAGATATAAAAATCCTACCGAGTGAAGAAAAAACCTCTCACTCGGGGGCTTAGCTGCAGCCCAGTGCTCGCCTAAGATATAAAAATCCTACCGAGTGAAGAGCAAACCTCTCACTCGGGGGCTTAGCTGCAGCCCAGTGCTCGCCTAAGATATAAAAATCCTACCGAGTGAAGAGCAAACCTCTCACTCGGGGGCTTAGCTGCAGCCCAGTGCTCACCTAAGATATAAAAATCCTACCGAGTGAAGAGCAAACCTCTCACTCGGAGGCTTAGCTGCAGCCCAGTGCTCGCCTAAGATATAAAAATCCTACCGAGTGAAGAGCAAACCTCTCACTCGGGGGCTTAGCTGCAGCCCAGTGCTCGCCTAAGATATAAAAATCCTAAGTGGATTAAGGAATAAGTCGACTGCAGTG
The DNA here is from genome assembly GCF_018294505.1 of Triticum aestivum. NCBI lineage: Eukaryota > Viridiplantae > Streptophyta > Magnoliopsida > Poales > Poaceae > Triticum > Triticum aestivum. Next base: position 128,634,765 of record NC_057804.1, on the reverse strand, counting down.
AGTGTCTTGCTTTGAACCTGCAAAAGACATTTCAAGCCAAAAGCAATCATATTCAAACATCGAATTCAAGTTCGGAATGATACCTAAAGGAACCGAAAGTGCTCAGGCGCTAAGCCTGTTAAGGTTTATCGGTTACAAATCCACTCGGCATACCGAGGCAAATTTAAAGCATGGAGCTTAAAAGAAGTTTTTTACCCCTCCTGTGGAGGGCTGGAAGGTGAAACAAACTCATCAAGATCAATTCCATCTGTGATCCGAGTGGCAGCAGCAATGAAAGTTTCCATAAAGGACCTGAAGTCGTGTTTCTTGGTGTTGGCCACCCGGAGGGCCGCCAGCTTGTCTTCTCGCGCATCTTTGCAGTGGACTCGGGCCAGACACAGAGCAACATCTGCACTGCACCGAGCCGAGGACTTTTTCCACTCCTGCACTCGACCAGGGACCGTGTTCAAGCGAGCCATCAGTGACTCGAGGTCATTCTGGAGTGTCTCCCTGGGCCAGAGCGTTGAGTCGATGCGAGATGTGGCGACCTTCTGCCTTGCAAGATAGTCCACGACAGCTGCAACACGGGACTCCAGTCGGAAAACATTCATGGCAACTTCGTCGTTCACAGGAGAATTGACGGGGTCAAGGTTTGGTTCCAGCCGGCTAGTCTCTTCTTCAAAGTCTTGAAAAAATTCTGCAAGGGCGATCACCGAGTCAAGGCAATGGTCGAATGGAAAAATCACAGTTGAAAATGATTGTTGAGCGTAAAGGTTTACCTTCAAGCATAAGGAACAGCTTCTTGGCAAGACCACTCAGGAAGGCCTCCAGATCATTTTTCTTCCCAAGAGCAGCTTTCAGAGTGGTATTTTCTTGTTCAAGCTTGGTGACTGAAGCTAACTTCTCGTCAGCAAGCTTGATCTTCTCAGCTAGTTCAAGGTCTTTTTTCTGTTGGGCCTCCTTCACCTTACCTGCAAGTTACAGCAAGATCAGATTTTGAAACAAATAAAGGGAAAAAGCAGTCGTCGAGGTCTCACCAAACATACCTTTGGTCTCCTCCTTTGCCTTCGTCTGATTCTCCTGAGCCAGCTTCAAATCCAGCTCGAGCTGAATGTGCTTGTTTTCCAGCTCAGTGTAGCGAGCCGCAAGGTAACAGGATCTCTGTGAAGAATCAATCGATTAAATGTCAAAGATAATTCACTTCCGAGTGGAAAAGGAAAAATCATGCGTTTCTAAGACTACAGCCGAATACAAGCATTCGACCGTAGTCTCGGGGACTACACCCAGTGGGTGCACTCAGCGTGCCCCCACTAATCCTATTGAAGACAGAGTCGACCAGTCGACCTCAAAAAAAAAACAAGATGTATTCTTTAAGACTGTAATCGACTGCAAGCAGTCGACCACAGTCTCGGGGACTACACCCAATGGGTGCACTCAGCGTGCCCCCACCGGTTTGCGAAATCCAGTCGCCATAGTCGAATGACGGAAAGACTGAACTTATAAAGCCTAAGGCCGACTGCCAGCAGTCGACCTTAGCCTTGGGGACTACACCCAGTGGGTGCACTCAGCGTGCTCCCACCGGTGTGCGAAATCCATTCGCCATAGTCGAATGACGGAAAGACTGAACTTATAAAGCCTAAGGCCGACTACCAGCAGTCGACCTTAGCCTTGGGGACTACACCCAGCGGGTGCACTCAGCGTGCCCCCGCTAACACGGAGTTTAAATCGACACACCCAGTGGGTGATTACTATAAATTTTGGAAAGAAAAGTTTTTGATAGCATATCCTAACAGAACAAGCGGTGGTCGACTGACCTGAACATTGCTTTGAAGGGCGGAACGGGCGTCGTAAGCTGCCTGGCTCTCATCCCGGATGGTCTTCAACTGCTCCATCATGATCCCTGCCTGGCGTATCGCCTCCTTCGCGGCGCCAGCTTGGTCCTCTGGGACGTGGTGCATCATGAAGAGGGAGGGCTGCAGAGCACTCGTCAGTGGATCTGCGAAGGACACAGTGTGTCGGGTGGTGTTCTCCTCCTCCGCGACCAGAGTCTCAGGCACCGTCACATCCTGGGGCACCCTGCCGGCAGACGCTTATCTACTCCTTCTATGCTTCAGCGGTTCCTCATCTTCATCATCATCAGGGAGAGTGATAACAACATTGGATGGAGCTACAGAAAAGAATCAGAATTAGAGATCATGAGTCAGTCGACTAGAAACGGTGTTAAGAGTATAGTACCAGGTTTGGAGGTTGCTGCGTCCTCCATCTCATGGTCGTCAGCCCGGGCTGAGGTCTCAGAAGTAGCAGCACTGCAACTCCAAAGAATAAGTCGACTAACTCCAGCACCAACCAGAGATAAAGTTCGCACAAAACAAGAAGACTTAAGCAGCATGATTACCCTGATATGGTGGGGATGGACACCTTCATCTTCGGCAGGAGCTTGGTCGGCTTTGACGGGGCCGCCCTGGGCTGCTTCGACGCCTTTTCAGTCGACGCCGGAGAGGTGGTCCGAGGGCGCTTGGTCGACTGTGTAACAGTCGCAACCCCCTTGCCATGTTCAGTCGCAGGGTCATGGACAAGCTTCGACCGCCTTTCCGAGCGCGGTGGTGCGACCTCCTCCTCCTCCTCTTCTTCGTCCTCATCATTATCATCTTCATCGTCATCGTCATCATCATCATCCTCAGCAGCGTCCGAGTCCCACTCCTCCTCCTGGCTCTCGCCCCCGCTCGCTTCTCCCTCCTTAGTTGGAGCATGGGCTCCATTGGGCATCGAGTACAGCTCAGTGAGGACCTGATAGACATCAAGACAAAGATCAGTCGACCGATCGGCAGAGAAAACAGAAATAAATGTGACAAGAATACAATGGGAAGTGGAGCAGACATACCTTGTTTGGATCACTGTGGTGGTCGAGTGGAGGAATCCTTCTGGCTCCACGAGGGTTATCCTTGTTCCCAGTAACAGCGGCCATCCACCTTTCCAGAGTGGCATCATCGACTGCTTCTGGATTGACCCGAGTCTCATCCTCAGTCCCGCGGTACAACCACATGCAATGGCTCCGGAACTGAAGAGGCTGGATACGACGCCTAAGAAAAACCTCCAGGAGATCCATACCCGTCACTCCCTCCCGAACCAACTGAACTACACGCTCCATCAGCATCTTCACGTCAGCTTTCTCCTCCGGAATCACGTTCAGAGAGGAGGGCTTGTTCACTCGGCCCATGGTGAACTGAGGGAGTCCACTCGACTGCCCCGGCGTCGGCTGATCCTGGCAGTAGAACCAGGTCGACTGCCAGCCTCTGACTGACTCGGGAAATGTCATGGCTGGGAAGGTGCTCTTGTTCCTCACCTGGATCCCCAGACCCCCACACATTTGGACAACTCGGGTTTTTTCGTCGCCCGGGCTCGCCTTCTTCACAGTCTGAGAGCGACACGTGAATATGTGCTTGAACAAACCCCAATGCGGTCGACAACCCAGAAAACTCTCACACATGGACACAAACGCGGCAAGATAGGCGATAGAATTCGGGGTGAAGTGGTGGAGTTGCGCTACAAAGAAGTTCAAGAAACCACGGAAGAAAACGCTCGGCAGCAAAGAAAATCCGCGGTCGACATGGGTAGCCAGAAGCACGCACTCACCCTCTTCCGGCTGGGGCTGCCACTCTTTCCCCGGAAGCCTTGCAGCTCCATGAGGGATCAGGACCTCGTTGGCCATGTCGAGGAGATCCGTCTCCGTGATGGTCGATTGGATCCAATCTCCCTGGACCCAGCCTTTCGGCAGGCGAGATCTAGACGAAGACCCGCCGCGACTGGTGGATCTCCCCTTCGCCTTCTCCGTTGCCGACGCCTTCTTCGCGCGTTCCAGCGCCGCCGTCTTCTCCTTGACCATGGCTGCCGGCGAGACGCGTGAGGAGAAGTTGTGCGGAGGCGAGAGCGAGCGCGTTGGGCGGAGACGAAGGGAGCAGAGAGAGAATGCTGAGGCACTGCTCAAAAAACCCTCGCCGGGCGCGTTTATAAGATCCCTTCCGAGTGGATGACAGGTGGGCCCGGTCGATCTAATCATATCCTGAAACAGTTGTGCGGACGTGATACGTGGCGAAAAAAGCGGCGCGGGGATCGAGGCGTCTATGCCCTGTCCCATCCGAGCGCCCCGGTCCGCCCCACTTCGCGCGCTTCCCCAAATTTCGTATCCCGCGGAATCCGCGAACGGCAGATCGGTCTGCCAGACGCGGGATTTCCTGCGATCCATCGCTCGGAAATCGGCGAAGTCCAAAAGATCACTCGACGAAGGAAAAGAATGGATCGAGTCGACTGAAGAAAAGTTGTTCACTATCAACAAAGAGATTTTTTGGTTCAAAACAACGCACGGCCAGTATGCGAAGGCTAATCGGAAACAGCATCAACTCCTTCATCACTCAAGCCTCAGTCCATTCGGGGGCTAATGATGGAGTCATGTACCTAGGGTAGGGTCACAGACCTGATCTAAGTACCCTGCCCAAGGACACCCTTAGAAGAGATCACCTTCCAGTCGACCTACGAGGGACTCACTCGACTGACTTGAAGGACTCGACCACGAAGACTCACTCGACCACCAGAAGGTCAAGAGGCACTCTGCACTGCAACGGTCTGTAATTAAGTAGACTTTATGATAGTAAAGACACTTTATGTGGGGCGTTACCAGTAACGCCCCACACTTAATGTACCTTAAACCCTTCATTACGTGGGTTGGCTGGGGTCCTGGCGCACTCTATATAAGCCACCCCCCTCCACAGGCAGAAGGGTTCGGCACCCTGTAATCCATATACACATAATCCACTCGACCGCCTCCGGGCTCCGAGACGTAGGGCTTTTACTTCCTCCGAGAAGGGCCTGAACTCGTACATCTCTTGTGTTTACAACCTCTCCATAGCTAGGACCTTGCCTCTCCATACCTACCCCCCACTCTACTGTCAGATTTAGATCCACGACACCCTGCCTCTACACAACTTGAAGGCAAGCATTCTGAACCTCGGGATGATATTTTGGTGTGTTAGTTGACATGTTTATAACATCACTTTACTTTGGAGAACTCGTTATTTCATGTGATATGATCATTTGCATGGATGCATACTAATGTTTTCCATGCTGTTGGAAATGAATATGCATGTAATGGTAATCATCCTCATGTGCCTTGCATGCATGCCGGGAAGGAATCCGGGAAAGCCTCTGCCTTGGGTAGGCGTGAGCTTGTCGCCTTTCTCCGTTGGGGCGGTTATGTCCAGTATGGCATAGTAAGGTATAATGAGCGGTGATTCTGTTGATTGAAAATATGTTTGGTATACATATCATACAGGGAATACTTAAGCCTCCTGAGTCGGCCGTAGATCGAGTCTTGTTCCAGTAACCCCCATACTTGTTTCGTGCTGCCACTTGTCCCTAGTGTAGGTAGGGTATGGTTCAGTAAGATGGCAACCCTTGTCTTGGCACACACCGTACAGAGAGGCCATGGTGGAAGATATCGACTGCATCCGATAGGCATGCCACCTGGTCCGGGAGCATGGGTGTTTCCGGTTGGGACCGCGAGGGGGGCACCCCTTAGAGCGCGCGATAGAATTTTGATCCCATGCTACACGAGGTTGTAGCCTCCCCACTTAGAGTTTTGCTTAACAAGTGTCGTGGGTGATTCCAGACACGAGTAAAGTTAAGCTGGTGTGTGCAAGTCAGGCGTGTTTTCGACTAAAAGACCATAGACGGAATTAGTCCCGATGGACTAAAGAAATCCGTTACTCGTGGGTAAAGAGTACACCCTCTGCAGAGGTATTAAACCTATTCGAATAGCCGTGTCCATGATTAAGGACTACAGTCTGGGTCGGGTCAATTGTCGGTCTTAGTGTCGGTCTTCGGAGGAGAAACTACTAAACCAGAACTTGGATCATGATTTTGTGACTTGTGATGATTATGATGATTATTATTATGGACTAACCCCTTTATATTATTTGAAGTATTGAGTATCCCTGGGACGGTTCTACCTCCTGGATATTCATTGTGATTATTTTTCTTTATAAGCCCTTTATGTGGTGTCGCTCAGACGCCCGATTGTGGCATGCTTGTTATTTTCTTTATAAGCCCTTTATGTGGTGTCGCTCAGACGCCCGACTGTGGCATGCTTGTTATTTTCTTTATAAGCCCTTTATGTGGTGTCGCTCAAACGCCGGATTGTGGCATGCTTGTTATTTTCTTTATAAGCCCTTTATGTGGTGTCGCTCAGACGCCCGACTGTGGCATGCTTGTTATTTTCTTTATAAGACCTTTATGTGGTGTCGCTCAGATGCCCGACTGTGGCATGCTTGTTATTTTCTTTATAAGCCCTTTATGTGGTGTCACTCAGATGCCCGACTGAGGCATGCTTCATATCACGGCCCTTTCGAGGCGTCGCTTCAGACACCCGATTGATGCATGTTATTTCTACCAAATTCTTGCATGTTCATGTTGCATATAAATAACCTGCTTGCATGTATCAGAGATTTGATTTTATGACTGACGATGTGATCATTGAATGTTTCAGCTCATGATCATCATTTATATTATACCCGTGTTCATAATGTTTGCGAGTACATTCAAAGTACTCACTGGCTTGTCCCTGGCTATTGTGTTGGCCAGATTTCTTGCATGGAGAGGAGCGTTGCGATGACAGCCCCGGAAACTAAGCAATGGTGATAGCAGCCTCGCGAAGATAGGAGTTAACCTGGTCAGCTGTTCCTGTGGGAAGGGGAGTTCCATGGACAGTGATGATCCACAAACCGCTTCCGCCATCAACCACTAGAAACCATTTGTTGTACTCCCAGGCCAGAATGGTCTTGTACTACATATTTTATGTATTTTTGCTTGGAATTTTGGTATCAAGTTGGTGCCTCATCAGCTAACAGTAATCCTGGGGCTGGTGAGCACAAGGGCCATTTTCTGGAAATTATATCCCGAAAATCCGGCCGCGACAAACTTGGTATCAGAGCCAGGCTGACCATTGGCTAATCCTATCTTAGCCAAGTCGAAAAACCTAGGAAAAACCAACACACCAGACCCTAACCAAACACCAGCCAAGCTTCCCGTGCAAGATAGCCACACAGTGACCCCGACACTTTTGGCAGTCGGTGCCCAACCTATCAGCCTAGCCTGTCGATCACGCGCCAGTGACCGACACATAATCTGTCTTATTCGCAATCGTGCGAAGGAAGAGTCCGTCCCCTTTTTCTATAAAAAGGGCACGCTAGCCTCAACTCAGCACAGCGCAAACTCTTTCCCAAACCAAGCCATAATGCCTGGTCCCGTCGTGCACAATGAGACCACAGCAACCAACCTTGGAGGTTTTGTGACCGTGCTCGCGAACCTCACACGCCGTGCCTTTGCATTAGAAGAACTCCCGGAATATGTAGATTACCAAGGGTCCGTGAGTGATGAAAGCCATCAATTCTGGGCTACGCTGCACGTCTATGGTAGGGGTCTATCGCCAGAATGCCCTAACAGGTTCACTGGAAAGACAACTTCCTTTGAGCCACAAGCCATCCAACTAGCCGCCCGAGAAGCTATAGTTCAACTCCAGCACTTGTCACCCAGAGTTAACTGTCGCTCCTTCCACTACTACCCCAGCCGTGACAGATACAGTAGACCACCCCGAGTTGTCAACGGAGACCACGAGACAGATCCTGCATTGTTGCATCTGGTACGCTATGTAAACGCACTAGAAGGACTATTCGACCAAATCACCCTTGATCTGATCGCAGCTCGTGGAGAACTGATTCGCCGAGCCACGGTAAGAAGAGAAGATGAGCCTGACGCCGACAACCCCGTTGTACTATTCGGACAACCGACCGAGACCTTGAGGTCAGCCCCAGCCATCAACCAAGGTGCTTTGATGACCCCAGAAGCGCTTCGTCGCCATTTGGGAACACACTCCAACGGGATTGTGACCAACAATCCCCGCGATGGTCATCATCGCTACCCCAACCCTGCAGTTCCTCAACCCCTTCCAGCTAATCCCAACTGTGAAAACCATGGAGAAACCTCGACGTCCACGAGGCAAGCCTGATTAGATATTAACGAGCTAGACTAAAGCTGCTCGAGTAGTACCAGTCTTAATATATCCTCGTCTTGTAATTGTGTGATGTTGTACCACCATCATTAAATGCTGTTTGATTGTGCGCCCTTGTTTTTAATAGTGGCCATGCATGAGTATGTTTGTGTACAATTGCATTTTTTTAACCCGGGCGTAGTTGCCAACCGCGACGACACAATAATTTGTGCTATAAATAAATTTTTAGTTTCTACTAACAGGAATGGTTCTTTCCAAACAACTCTTAACAAATCTCGAGGACGAGATTTTTCTTAAGGGGGGTAGTGTTGTGACACCCCAAAATTTTGACCTTGTTTTATTAATTAAAATTTTGCCAGGAAATTAAATTTTTTATTTTCTAGGCTCCCTTTTGATTTTTGGACCATTTTTTCTCTCTTGTTATTATGGAGTTTTCCCCAAAAATAAAACCTTTCAGATATGTTATTGGGCTTGTTTAACCTCTCAAGAAAAACTTTTCTTTTATTAGTAGAACTAATTACATAATTAATTTGCTTGATCTTTATTTTCTTGAAAAATGGTTTTCCAAGGTTATATGGCCATATTTGAACTACAACCATTTGATAAATTCACTTAAAATTCCAACCAAAATTTGGAGATGTTAGGTGATGTTTTTAAATCACTTTTATGCAAAAATATCTTTTATTCATGAAATATTTTTAGCTCTGCACCCAATTTTCTTCTCTGGTCCAGTGGGCAATTTTGCAGTACAACCCATTTAAATATTTCTTTCTAGCTTCCACCAAAATTATGGGATGTTAGTAGCAGCATATGTTTCAACTTTATGCAAAAACCCAGTGATGTTCTTTGGAATTTTTGAGTGAATCATCCTCATCTTCATTCTGGTCCAACATGATGGTTTGTACAGCAACCATATTCTTGCTTGCTCTTTGGCCCTTGATTTTTTTCCCTTCTTGTAGACCACCCTACAAAACCCCTAAGTCCAGGAGAGTGGACCCATTGGATGATTCTAAGTGCTTGCAGTCATGCCCTCTTCTTTCTGTCAAAAACTGAAGTTTTGCACAACTTGCACTAACAAGTTTTTGCTTTTGTCAAACTAACTTCACCACCCTCTCATGCATCCATAGAGACACTGATCTGGAGAATTTGGCCACCCCAAGTAATGCCTGGATGCCCTTGGCATTTTCACAAACACCCTGAGTGCATAGCCAGATTTGGCATGATTTCAAGTTTACATTGTGAACTTGAGCCCCTGACCTATCCACCATGTCCCTTGATTCCCTTGCTAACCCTAAACTAGCCCTGTTTCTTGCCAGCCTCACCCGCGACCTCTAGGCTACCCTGGCATTTCGTCGAGCACGTCCCGGGCATGCTCTGGGCGCGCCCAGAGCGTGCGTTTGGCACGCACGTGCGCCCGAGCCGCCGCGTCTCGCCCCGCACCCGTTCTAGCCCTTGGCCAACAGCAGCTAGCATGCTACGTATCCCCTTGCACCGCCACGCCACCCCGACCACCCCTGGCACCCCACAGCGCCACCGTCAGGACGGCCGTGGCGGCTAGCTGACGGCCGCATGCAGGCCCCGGCCGTGTCGGCGCCGCTCGAGCCACTCCCGCTCGCCAGCTCGCCCTGGAGTAGTGCTCCGCTCGTCCGCTAGCTCCTGCCGCCATCCTCAGCCCCGCCACGTCCCCCTGCTGCTACAGAACGTCGGTCACCGGCGATCTTATCCCCACCGCTGCAGAACCGACCTCGTCGCGCTATAAAAGGAAGCCCTGAGCTCGTCAAGCCCTCAAGAAACTTCCCTCACTCCCTCACTGACCCTCCCGTGGTAGTAGAAAGACCAGAGGGATTGTCTTCTTCCTCTCCGGCAACTCGTGCCGCCGCCACTGCCCCAGCCACTCCGGCACCACCAGGGCCTCCCCCTCTCCACTCTCACCACCAGAAGCTCTCTCTTCCTCCCGTGAGCCCGTCCCCCTGCTCGATTTTGATCGGGAGCCACCGTAGCCCCAAACCCACTTTGCTCCCGAATGCCTCCTCCACCGCGAAGCTCGCCGCCGGCGGCTCACTCTGTCCCCGCCGACCCAACGACCATCGGGAGGACCGCCACGGTCTTGCGGATCCATCCCGACCCTCTGGAGCCCGCGGGGAGCCGCCGTTCGCCGGCGTTGATCGTCGTTGCCTCGCCGCTGTTCGAGCAGAGGAAGAGGAGGGAGAGATGGACTGGTCAAACCTGACCAGTGGGCCCCCTGGACCCACCGTCAGAGACCCAGCTCCGCCTCCACGTGTTTAAGTGGAAGCGCAAATCCTCGAGTACGTCTCCCCTTTTCAAAGACGTATTCTGCCCGAAACGTTTGCTTTTCTGTTTTATTTTAAAAACAATTTTTTGACCAAATCTTTGACTGGCTATAACTTTTTAAATATAACTCCAAATGAATTGATTCTTTTTCCTACATCTCCCAAATTCTGTCTAGTTTATTTTAAGATTTATTTGAAAATTTTGCAAGCAACTTTTTTTGTGCTGTTTTGAAATTGTGTGTTAATTCCAATATTTTCAAAATAGGATTTTGGAGAGAAGCAGAAAACTTTCCAAAGTTTTTAGGATGCACCCTGCCTCTACACAACTTGAAGGCAAGCATTCTGAACCCCAGCATGACATTTTGGTGTGTTAGTTGACATGTTTATAACACCGCTTTACTTCGGAGAACTCATTATTTCATGTGATATGATCATTTGCTTGGATGCATACTAATGTTTTCCGTGCTATTGGAAATGAATATGCATGTAATGGTAATCATCCTCATGTGCCTTGCATGCATGCTGGAAAGGAATCCGGGAAAGCCTCTGCCTTGGGTAGGCGTGAGCTTGTCGCCGGTCTCCGTTGGGACGGTTATGTCCGGTATGGCATAGTAAGGTATAATGAGCGGTGATTCTGTTAATTGAAAATATGTTTGTTATACATATCATACAGGGAATACTTAAGCCTCCTGAGTCGGCCGTAGATTGAGTCTTGTTCCAGTGACCCCTATACTTGTTTCATGCTGCCACTTGTCCCTGCTGTAGGTAGGGCATGGTTCAGTAAGTTGGCAACCCTTGTCTTCGCACACACCGTACAGAGAGGCCATGGTGGAAGATACCGGCTGCATACGGTAGGCATGCCACCTGGTCCAGGAGCATGGGTGTTTCTGGTTGGGACCAAGAGGGCGTCACCCCTTAGAGCGCGCGATAGAAATTTGATCCCATGCTACGCGAGGTTGTAGCCTCCCCACTTAGAGTTTTGCTTAACAAGTGTCGTGGGTGATTCCAGACACGAGTAAAGTTAAGCTGGTGTTTGCAAGTCAAGCGTGTTTTCGACTAAAAGACCATAGGCGGAATTAGTCCCGATGGACTAAAGAAATCTATTACTCGTGGGTAAAGAGTACACCCTCTGCAGAGGTATTAAACCTATTCGAATAGCCGTGTCCATGATTAAGGACTACAGTCTGGGTCGGGTCAAGTGTCGGTCTTAGTGTCGGTCTTCGGAGGAGAAACTACTAAACCAGACCTTGGATCATGATTTTGTGACTTGCGATGATTATGATGATTATTATTATGGACTAACCCCTTTATATTATTTGAAGTATTGAGTATCCCTGGGATGGTTCTACCTCCTGGATATTCATTGTGATTATTTTTCTTCATAAGCCCTTTATGTGGTGTCGCTCAGACGCCCGATTGTGGCATGCTTGTTATTTTCTTTATAAGCCCTTTATGTGGTGTCGCTCAGACGCCCGACTGTGGCATGCTTGTTATTTTCTTTATAAGCCCTTTATGTGGTGTCGCTCAGACGCCTGATTGGGGCATCCTTGTTATTTTCTTTATAAGCCCTTTATGTGGTGTCGCTCAGACGCCCGATTGTGGCATGCTTGTTATTTTCTTTATAAGACCTTTATGTGGTGTCGCTCAGACGCCCGACTGTGGCATGCTTGTTATTTTCTTTATAAGACCTTTATGTGGTGTCGCTCAGACGCCCGACTGTGGCATGCTTGTTATTTTCTTTATAAGCCCTTTATGTGGTGTCGCTCAGACGCCCGACTGAGGCATGCTTCATATCACGGCCATTTCGAGGCGTCGCTTCAGACACCCGATTGGTGCATGTTATTTCTACCCCATTATTGCATGTTCATGTTGCATATAAATAACCTACTTGCATGTATCACAGATTTTATTTTATGACTGACGATGTGATCATAGAATGTTTCAGCTCATGATCATCATTTATATTATACCCGTGTTCATATTGTTTGCGAGTACATTCAAAGTACACACTGGCTTGTCCCTGGCTATTGTCTTGGCCAGATTTCTTGCATGGAGAGGAGCATTGCGATGACAGCTCCGGAACCTAAGCAATGGTGATAGCAACCTCGCGAAGATAGGAGTTAACCTGGTTAGCTGTTCCTGTGGGAAGTGGAGTTCCATGGACAGTGATGATCCACAAACCGCTTCCACCATCAACCACTAGAAACCATTTGTTGTACTCCCAGGCCAGAATGGTCTTGTACTACATATTTTATGTATTTTTGCTTGAATTTCGGTATCAAGTTGGTGCCTCATCAGCTAACAGTAATCCTGGGGCTGGTGAGCACAAGGGACATTTTCTGGAAATTATATCCTGAAAATCCGGTCGCGACAAACTTGGTATCAGAGCCAGGCTGACCATTGGCTAATCCTATCTTAGCCAGGTCGAAAAAACTAGGAAAAACCAACCCACCAGACCCTAGCCAAACACCAGCCAAGCTTCCCGTGCAAGATAGCCACACAGTGACCCCGACACTTTTGGCAGTCAGTGCCCAACCTATCAGCCTAGCCTGTCGATCACGCGCCAGTGACCGACACATAATCTGTCTTATTCGCAAGCGTGCGAAGGAAGACTCCGTCCCCTTTTTCTATAAAAAGGGCACGCTAGCCTCAACTCAGCATAGCGCAAACTCTTTCCCAAACCAAGCCATAATGCCTGGTCCCGTCATGCACAATGAGACCACAGCAACCAACCTTGGAGGTTTTGTGACCGTGCTCGCGAACCTCACACGCCGTGCCTTTGCATTAGAAGAGCCCCCAGAATATGTAGTGTACCAAGGGTCTGTGAGCGGTGAAAGCCGTCAATTTTGGGCCACGGTGCATGTCTATGGTAGGGGTCTATCGCCAGAACACCCCTACAGGTTCACCGGAAGGACAACTTCCTTTGGGCCACAAGCCATCCAACTAGCCGCCCGAGAAGCTATAGTTCAACTCAGGCACTTGTCACCCAGAGTTAACTGTCGCTCCTTCCACTACTACCCCAGTCGTGACGGATACGGTAGACCACCCCGAGTTGTCAACAGAGACCACGAGACAGATCCTTCATTGTTGCATCTGGTACACTATATAAACACACTAGAAGGACTGTTCGACCAAATCACCCTTGATCTGATCGCAGCTCGTGGAGAACTGATTCGCCGAGCCCCTGTAAGAAGAGAAGATGAGCCCGACGGCGACAACCCCGTCGTACTATTCGGACAACCGACCGAGACCTTGAGGTCAGCCCCAGCCATCAACCAAGGTGCTTTGATGACCCCAGAAGCGCTTCGTCGCCATTTGGGAACACACTCCAACGGGATTGTGACCAACAATCCCCGCGATGGTCATCATCGCTACCCCAACCCTGCAGTTCCTCAACCCCTTCCAGCTAATCCCAACTGTGAAAACCATGGAGAAACCTCGACGTCCACGAGGCAAGCCCGATTAGATATTAACGAGGTAGACTAAAGCCGCTCGAGTAGTACCGAGTCTTAATATACCCTTGTCTTGTAACTGTGTGATCTTGTACCACCATCATTAAATGTTCTTTGATTGTGCGCCCCTGTTTTTAATAGTGGCCATGCATGAGTATGTTGGTGTACGATTGCATTTTTTTAACCCGGGCGTAGTTGCCAACCGCGACGACAGAATAATTTGTGCAATAAATAAATTTTTAGTTTCTACTAACAGGAATGGTTCTTTCCAAACAACTCTTAACAAATCTCGAGGACGAGATTTTTCTTAAGGGGGGTAGTGTTGTGACACCCCAAAATTTTGACCTTGATTCATTAATTAAAATTTTGCCAGGAAATTAAAAAATTTATTTTCTGGGCTCCCTTTTGATTTTTGGACTATTTTCTCTCTCTTGTTATTATGGAGTTTTCCCAAAAATAAAACCTTTCAAATATGTTATTGGGCTTGTTTAACCTCTCAAGAAAAACTTTTCTTTTATTAGTAGAACTAATTACATAATTAATTTGCTTGATATTTATTTTCTTGAAAAATGGTTTTCCAAGGTTATATGGCCATATTTGAACTACAACCATTTGATAAATTCACTTAAAATTCCAACCAAAATTTGGAGATGTCAGGTGATGTTTTTAAATCACTTTTATGCAAAAATATCTTTATATTCATGAAATATTTTGAGCTCTACACCCAATTTTCTTCTCTGTTCCAGTGGGCAATTTTGCACTCTAACCCATTTAAATATTTCTTTCTAGCTTCCACCAAAATTATGGGATGTTAGTAGCAACATATGTTTCAACTTTATGCAAAAACCCAGTGATGTTCTTTGAAATTTTTGAGTGAATCATCCTCATCTTCATTCTGGTCCAACATGATGGTTTGTACAACAACCATATTCTTGCTTGCTCTTTGGCCCTTGATTTTTTTCCCTGCTTGTAGACCACCCTACAAAACCCCTAAGTCCAGGAGAGTGGACCCATTGGATGATTCTAAGTGCTTGCAGTCATGCCCTCTTCTTTCTGTCAAAAACTGAAGTTTTGCACAACTTGCACTAACAAGTTTTTGCTTTTGTCAAACTAACTTCACCACCCTCTCATGCATCCATAGAGACACTAATCTGGAGAATTTGTCCACCCCAAGTACTGCCTGGATGCCCTTGGCATTTTGACAAACACCCTGAGTGCATAGCCAGATTTGGCATGATTTCAATTTTACATTGTGAACTTGAGCCCCTGACCTATCCACCATGTCCCTTGATTCCCTTGTTAACCCTAAACTAGCCCTGTTTCTTGCCAGCCTCACCCGCGACCTCTAGGCTACCCTGGCATTTCGTCGAGCATGTCCCGGGCGTGCTCTGGGCGTGCCCAGAGCATGCGTTTGTCACGCACGTGCGCCCGAGCCGCCACGTCTTGCCCCGCACCCGTTCTGGCCCTTGGCCAATAGCAGCTAGCACGCCACGTATCCCCTTGCACCGCCACGCCACCCCGACCACCCCTGGCACCCCGCAGCGCTACCGTCAGGACGACCGTGGCGGCTAGCTGACGGCCGCATGCAGGCCCCAGCCGTGTCGGTGCCGCCCGAGCCACTCCCGCTCGCCAACTCGCCCTGGAGCAGTGCTCCGCTCGTCCGCTAGCTCCTGCCGCCATCCTCAGCCCCGCCACGTCCCCCTGCTGCTACAGAACGTCGGTCGCCGGCGATCTTATCCCCACCGCCACAGAACCGACCTCGTCGCGCTATAAAAGGAAGCCCCGAGCTTGTCAAGCCCTCAAGAAACTTCCCTCACTCCCTCACTGACTCTCCCGTGGTAGTAGAAAGACCAGAGGGATCATCTTCTTCCTCGCCGGCAACTCCTGCCGCCGCCACTGCCCCAGCCACTCCGGCACCACCAGGGCCACCCCCTCTCCACTCTCTCCACCAGAAGCTCTCTCTTCCTCCCGTGAGCCCGTCCCCCTGCTTGATTTTGATCGGGAGCCACCATAGCCCCAAACCCACTTTGCTCTCGAATGCCTCCTCCGCCGCGAAGCTCGCCGCCGGCGGCTCACTCCGTCCCCGCCGACCCAACGACCACCGGGAGGACCGCCCCGGTCTTGCGGATCCATCCCGACCCTATGGAGCCCGTGGGGAGCCTCCGTTCGCCGGCGTTGATCGCCGTTGCCTCGCCGCCGTTCGGGCAGAGGAAGAGGAGGGAGCGATCTTATTTTAAAAATAGATTTTTGACCAAATGTTTGACTGGCTATAACTTTTTAAATATAACTCCAAATGAATTGATTCTTTTTCCTACATCTCTCAAATAATGTCTAGTTTATTTTAAGATTTATTTGAAAATTTTCCAAGCAACTATTTTTGTGCTGTTTTGAAATTGTGTGTTAATTCCAATATTTTCAAAATAGGATTTTGGAGAGAAGCAGAAAACTTTCAAAAGTTTTTAGGATGCACCCTACCTCTACACAACTTGAAGGCAAGCATTCTGAACCCCGGCATGATATTTTGGTGTGTTAGTTGACATGTTTATAACACCGCTTTACTTCGGAGAACTCGTTATTTCATGTGATATGATCATTTGCATGGATGCATACTAATGTTTTCCGTGTTGTTGGAAATGAATATGCATGTAATGGTAATCATCCTCATGTGCCTTGCATGCATGCCAGAAAGGAATCCGGGAAAGCCTCTGCCTTGGGTAGGCGTGAGCTTGTCGCCGGTCTCCGTTGGGACGGTTATGTCCGGTATGGCATAGTAAGGTATAATGAGCGGTGATTCTGTTAATTGAAAATATGTTTGTTATACATATCATACAGGGAATACTTAAGCCTCCTGAGTCGGCCGTAGATTGAGTCTTGTTCCAGTAACCCCCATACTTGTTTCGTGCTGCCACTTGTCCCTGCCGTAGGTAGGGTATGGTTCAGTAAGTTGGCAACCCTTGTCTTGGCACACACCGCATAGAGAGGCCATGGTGGAACATACCGGCTGCATCCGATAGGCATGCCACCTGGTCCGGGAGCATGGGTGTTTCCGGTTGGGACCGAGAGGGGGGCACCCCTTAGAGCGCGTGATAGAAATTTGATCCCATGCTATGCGAGGTTGTAGCCTCCCCACTTAGAGTTTTGCTTAACAAGTGTCGTGGGTGATTCCAGACACGAGTAAAGTTAAGCTGGTGTGTGCAACTCAGGCATGTTTTCTACTAAAAGACCGTAGACGGAATTAGTCCCGATGGACTAAAGAAATCCATTACTCGTGGGTAAAGAGTACACCCTCTGCAGAGGTATTAAACCTATTTGAATAGCCGTGTCCATGATTAAGGACTACAATCTGGGTAGGGTCAAGTGTCGGTCTTAGTGTCGGTCTTCGGATGAGAAACTACTAAACCAGAACTTGGATCATGATTTTGTTACTTGTGATGATTACGATGATTATTATTATGGACTAACCCGTTTATATCATTTGAAGTATTGAGTATCCCTGGGACGGTTCTACCTCCTAGATATTCATTGTGATTATTTTTCTTTATAAGCCCTTTATGTGGTGTCGCTCAGACGCCCGATTGTGGCATGCTTGTTATTTTCTTTATAAGCCCTTTATATGGTGTCGCTCAGACGCCCGACTGTGGCATGCTTGTTATTTTCTTTATAAGCCCTTTATGTGGTGTCGCTCAGACGCCCGATTGTGGCATGCTTGTTATTTTCTTTATAAGCCCTTTATGTGGTGTCGCTCAGACGCCCGATTGTGGCATGCTTGTTATTTTCTTTATAAGCCCTTTATGTGGTGTCGCTCAGACGCCCGACTGTGGCATGCTTGTTATTTTCTTTATAAGACCTTTATGTGGTGTCACTCAGATGCCCGACTGTGGCATGCTTGTTATTTTCTTTATATGCCCTTTATGTGGTGTCGCTCAGACGCCCGACTGAGGCATGCTTCATATCACGGCCCTTTCGAGGCGTCGCTTAAGGAACCCGATTGGTGCATGTTATTTCTACCCCATTATTGCATGTTCATGCTGCCTATAAATAACCTGCTTGCATGTATCAGAGATTTTATTTTATGACTGACGATGTGATCATAGAATGTTTCAGCCCATGATCATCATTTATATTATACCCGTGTTCATAATGTTTGCGAGTACATTCAATGTACTCACTGGCTTGTCCCTGGCTATTGTCTTGGCCAGATTTCTTGCATGGAGAGGAGCGTTGCGATGACAGCCCCTGAACCTAAGCAATGGTGATAGCAGCCTCGCGAAGATAGGAGTTAACCTGGTCAGCTGTTCCTGTGGGAAGTGGAGTTCCATGGACACTGATGATCCACAAACCGCTTCCGCCATCAACCACTAGAAACCATTTGTTGTACTCCCATGCCAGAATGGTCTTGTACTACATATTTTATGTATTTTTTCTTGGAATTTCTATATCAAGTTGGTGCCTCATCAGCTAACAGTAATCCTGGGGCTGGTGAGCACAAGGGCCATTTTCTGGAAATTATATCCCGAAAATCCGGTCGCGACAAAAGTTGGTCCTCGCCTGCTAAAGGCTCTGGTGGTGACGCCGGCTTAGGCTCCACGATGACCTCCATCCGGCCGTTCCGCTGGTCTTGGTCTTGTTGCACCGAAATGGACGCCTTTGCTTGATGCTCTCGCCTGCGCTTGCTCCCTTTGCACCAAAGAGGAAAGAGAGGACACTGCACGGCCTGGCGCCCGCCTGGCTCCCTTGGTCATTATGGCTTGTGTCATGGGCACCTCGTGAGGTACCCCGCATTGATCTCTCCGCCTCCTCGCGAGCCAACCTAACGAGGTCGTGCCTGAGGAAGCCTCATGTCGTCCGCCCCGCGAGGCATGGCCCCTCGCGAGGGTCTTGAGCTCGTGCTGATGAAGATGGGCCATGCTGGGCCGCCTCTTGAGCCACGCCACAGGCCGCAGGCAGGCAAGTCTGGGGACCCCCGTTCCCAGAACACCGACAGTAGCCCCCGGGCCCAAGGCGCGCCCGAACTTGGCTGAGAAGAGAGGCTAAGGGGCAACTGCGAAGCGTCGCGGGCCCTAACAGCTTGCGGCCTCTGGCGCCGCGTGGCGTTTGATTGGACGTGGGCGGCTCCACTCCCCCACGACGCATCGGCAACTACGTGAGCTGACAAGTCCCTGCATGCAAAAACTGGTTATGATTACCTGCGATCGTGGAAGCCAACGGTTGGCCTCCTCTGGCTATAAGTACGGAACGACGCGAGCCACTCCAGTTCATCTTCCTCTGCTACTTCTCCTCTTCTTCATCTTCGCCATTGCTCCACCTTGCCGCAATGGCTCCGATATGCCGGTTCTCCGCAGAAGAGAAGGGAAAGGCCCCTCGAGAGGGCCCCGACCCGCTTCCGCCAAAGAAGCGGTTGGTCCTCTGCTGCCGAGATGAGGGTGTGCGGCAGGAGGTGTCGAGGCCTTGGTGCGAGCAGCCACCGCCAGGGTTTCCACACTCCTTGTACGCCCACCTTGAGGGCCCTGCAGGAGCTGATGCCGAGCGCCATGGACGCCGCCGCCGTCGGCGCTGGTGGGTCACGGCGGTGCGCGTTGTCCCTCCTGGAGTCCATGCTGAGGGCTCCCCCCGAGAGTTTGTGCTCCACGCCGCCATGACTCCTCGATCTTATATTCGTCTTCCTCCTTCCTTCGCCTCCGAGATTCCTCCGAGGGGGCCCTTCAGGCTTTGGCTGCAGCATGCCGACTGCCAGACTCCTGCGACCGGTGTGGATGTCGAGGTCGTCGCTCCAGGTAAGGTCTTCATGACCCGGGGCTGGGGCGAGATCGCTCGGGTCTGCAGGACGAGGGGCGCCCTCGTGATCCACCTGGAGTTCGATGGTGCTTCCATGATGCTCTTCAAGGTCTTCGACGAAGATGGGCGTCGGCTGGAGTGCTATCCCAGAGGAAGCGGCAGAAGCCCCGGAGCAGCAAGGACCAAGCCTGCGGTCGCACGTTCTTCCAGCAGCTCCTCAAGCGGTGAGGGTGCCGGAGGATCCAGTGACTCCACCGAGCTCTTCGCGACTCCGGAGACGAGCGACGACAGCTACGAGCCCCCGAGCCTGCGCCGCTCTCGGAGCAGGACGGGCTCGTTAGGCCGCCGCCGTCTCTAATCTGGATGAGGTCGGCACCGGTGTCTGGCGGCCCACTGTTGATGATGGCGTCTGCCGTGACGGTTCCTGTAGTTAGGACTCCTTAGGATACGCGTCTTTTGTCCCTGCGAGGAGCCAAGAATACACCCGTTGGGGGCTTGTAAGGTGTCTGTAGCTCCGTTTGTCAATATGATCCTTATCGTGAAGCAGTGCGAGATGCTTATTCCGTCTTAGCTTAGTTTCTTCCTTTCGGACCTCACGAGGGCTTGGCGCTCTGCGCCGACAGGTCCCGGTCCCAAGGCGGCTTCAACCGTCGCTGGTATGCCAGGTCGTGATGCCGTGGTCAAGGCCAGGAGGTGAGCGGCCCGGGGTCCAGTAAGAGCCCCTGAGTCGCGATGCTCAGGAGGTCCCCTTTAGCGCTCAAGCAGCTATCGTTCGGTGAGAAAGGAATGTGATGTTGCTAACACGGGATTGCATTGGATGCGGTGACGGTGCTGCGATAGCTAGTGTTTTCGGAGAGTGACTTATCTCGAGGGTCAGGAAACGGTTCCTGGTGCGGTGCTAGGTCCCTGCCTTGGCCGGTGAGAGGTTGCCTGGCGAGGTCTCCGCGTGCCTCTTTCCTCTCGCCTCTGCTCCCCTTTTTGCTCTACGTCCTCGGGTCCCGGCCCTCGAGCGGGTCTCAGCCATCGCTGGTTTGCCGAGGCGCGATGCTGTGGGCAAAGCCAGAGGGTGAGGGCTGGAGAGCCGGTAGGAGCCCCGAGTCGCGATGCTCAGGTACCCCCCCTTTAACTCACAAGCGGTTCGCACGGACGAGAGTGAAGAGGACGCCTTGTGGGCCTCTCCTGGCGCTTCTCCTTGGGGGGATCATGCAGACCCACCACAAAAAAGAGCAAAAGTCCGCTATGACAAGCAGCGGTCAGCCGTTAGTTGCTTTGGAGAGGCGACGATACACTAAAGGCCTGACGAGGTGTATTGGGGCACCCGTGAGCTAGCGCGGGACTCACGGGGCCCTACCCCAAGGCGGGTTGCGCCTGGCACTAGGCCTTGACTCGTGATGTGTTCCTACAAATTTGGCCAGATGTTGATGCTCTACGTCCTCGGGTCCCGGCCCTCGAGCTAGTCTCAGCCGTCGCTGGTTTGCCGGGCCGCGATGCCGTGGGCAAAGCCAGAGGGTGAGGGCTGGAGAGCCGGTAGGAGCCCTGAGTCACGATGCTTAGGTACCCCCCTTTAACGCGCAAGCTTGGTTAGATGTCGACGCTCTACATCCTCAGGTCCCGGCCCTCGAGCTAGTCTCAGTCGTCGCTGGTTTGCCGGGGCGCGATGCCGTGGGCAAAGACAGAGGGTGAGGGATGGAGAGCCGGTAGGAGCCCTGAGTCGCAATGCTCGGGTACCCCCCCTTTAACGCGCAAGCTGCCGACATCAAGGAAGAAGAGGTGCCACAGACAGGCACCAAATAACAAGCATGATGGGTCGAATGCACGGCCCGAAAATAAATGCAAGAGGGGTACACGTCGCTGGGTCTGACCCGAGCGACTTGGGGATGATGCAGCCCGAGGGGCACCCCCAACAAAGTAAGCTAAGAACACGAGCAAAAGGGATACACGCCGTAGGGATGGACCCACGTGGCCTGGGAATGATGCAGCCCTGAGGGCACTCCCAGTTGGAAACGAAACTTGAAAGATGTCACCTGATAGTCTCGGCGACGAAGGGGTGTTGAAGTAGCAGACGTAGCGGACTGCAGGAGCCGATCTTCACGAGCCCCCAGGCCCAGGAGCCTCGGGAGGCTCCGGAGGTGCTGGTGGCTCCTCGCGAACCATCTCCATCTCTGCCTGGACTGCAGAACGCCTGGCCTCCTGAGCCTCCAGGATGCTCCTCATGAGGCACTGGCGCACCGCAGCCGCGTTCGGCAAGCCATAGGGCATGCGAGCGTAGCTGTGGGGTGGGCCTCCACAGCGCCCCACACGTGAGGGCCAGAAGCACTCTTGAGAGGCGACTCAGTTGAGCCCTGGGATGTCGATGCAGACGCGCAGCCCGCCATCCTCACCTGGATGGGAAGCTGCAGCGGGTAAGCGGCGGCTGCCAGTCATGACTCTTGACTCTTGCAACTCTTATGTGATCTGACTGACAAACTCCTGAGGGTTTGGCCCTCCTTGCTTTGCTCCTTCCTAAGAGAAACGTGTTCTGAAACACGCCTCCAAGTGGTGCCCAAGCGCCTCCCTCGTGACCTTAGCAAGGTCGGTGGCACTCCAGGTGGGAGCCCCCGAGCCCTGCTTGAGGAGGGCACCGGGCGCGCCTCCCTATGCGACAGAAGGAGGTACCCCCTAAGCAGGCGCAGACCCTGAGGGGCCTGCCTCTTGAGGGGTCGGGCCTAGTGATGTCTTCTTCTTCTTGGGGCGGTCTCAGGGAGCCTCCCGCTCCCGTGATCTGGGTCTTCAAGTGATGCAGCCTGAAAAGCTCATTCCAGGGAGCACACTGCGTCTCTTTCTTCACAAGGCACCGTGATGACTCCACCGCTTCCTGGCATCTTGAGGACGTTGTAGCCGTGATGAGTCACGGCCATGAACTTGGCCAGAGCTGGGTAGCCGAGGATGGCATTGTACGGCAGGCGAATGTGGGCGACGTCGAAGTCGATGAGCTTAGTGCGGTAGTTGTTGCGCGCCCCGAAGGTGACAGGGAGGCAGACCTGTCCAATTGGAGCTATGGAGCCGTCGGTGACTCCGGAGAAAGGCTTGGTTGGCTGAAGCTAATCGTAAGGCACTTGGAGATTGTTGAATGTCTCTACGGACAAGACGTTGAGCCCTGACCCGCCATCGATGAGGGTCCTGGTGACTTGCACGTTGCTGATGACTGGGGAGCAAAGCATTGGGAGGACTTCGGCTGTGGCCGCGCACTTGAGCTGATCGGCTGAGCTGAACGTGATGGCGCATGCCGACCACCTGAGGGGCGCGTGGCCTCAAGCTTGGGGAGGACTACATTCACTTCGTGGGCGAACTGCTTGAAGATGCGTTGAGAGGCTGGGGCTTGAGCTCCACCCAGGATGCAGGCGATCGCGCGCGGCTCTTGGAAGCCCCCAGCCCCCTCGTCCTGATGACGGTCCTCATTTCTCCTTGGCTGTGGCGGCAATGGAGGGAGGCCTGCGTTTCTTTGTGGGCAATCCTCGCGAGGCTGATCCCTCCAGTCTCCCTCACGAGGCTGATCCTGCCAGCGATCCTCGCAAGGTCGGTCGTGCCACCCTTGGCGAGGGCCGCGGTCTTTCCAGCGTCCTGTGTTCCTTCCTTCTCCTCGGCCATAGTCGCGATCGTTGTGGTCGGGGAGTCGGCCGACCCTTCCTTCTCGCACGGCTCCGAGCTCTTGGCATTCGTTGGTGTTGTGGCTGTGGAGGTCATGGTACACAAAGTACCGGCTGCCCTTGAAAGACTCGGGCTGATCTCTGCCCCGCATGGTGTCTGGTTCTGCCGCGAGCATGGCAGCCCCCTTGCGCTTCACGTCCTTGGCCTTGGATTTCTTCTCTTCTGGGTCGGCAGCTGGCAGCTCGAGGAGGGAAAGGCGCCCTTCCTCAGCCCTGGCGCACTTGGTTGCCAAGTTGAAAAGCTCCAAGGAAGTGCATAGATCTTCATGCATCACCAACTCCTCCTTCATCTTGACGTCGTGCACGTCGTCGGAGAAGGCTGAGATGATGGCCTCCTTGGTCACCTTGGGAATCTTGAGACGTGCATTGTTGAAGCGCTGGATGTACTTCTGCAGGGTCTCCCCTGGTTGCTGCTTGATGCGGCGCATGTCGCTCACGGTAGGTGGCCGGTCGCGAGTACCTTGGAAGTTGGGGATGAAACGGGTGCGCATCTCGTCCCAAGAGGAGATCATGCCTGGCGCCAGGTTCAGGAGCCAGGTGCAGGCCCCGTCCTTGAGTGCCATGGGAAACCAGTTCGCCATGACCTTCTCGTCCCCGTTGGCGGCTTCGCTACCCAGCTCATAGAGCTGGAGGAACTCCGCAGGGTCGGCCGTGCCGTCGTAGCGAGGAGGCAGGTCTGGCTTGAACTTGTAGGGCCACACGACGCTGCGTAGCCCGGCGGTCAAGGCGCAACATCCTGCCGTGGCCACGGGAGGCCTCTGGTGACGAGGAGCTTGGTCTTGCGGGCCCCCATGCACTGCAGCTGGGAGCAACGCGGGGTCTTGGCGCGCAGGGACAGGAGCATGGTCATGACGGACCGGAGCAGGGAGCACTCGGGCAGCTTCTTGGGGGCGAGGAACCTCTTGGCATCTCCGCTCTTGCTGCGCTGGCGCCGGACGGGGTGGGTTCCGTCCAGGGGCCACGCGCCTTGGGGCTAGGGCGCCTTCTTGAGGGGGAGGCGGCTGAGGCGCCCCCGGAGCTTCATTGCCCGCGCAGGGCGGGGCATGGTGCAGCGAGAAGGATGGCGCGGGGGAGCCTCCTGCGACGCGGACGAGCTCGGCGACGCGGTCGAGCCACTCTTCATAGACGTCGTCGACTGGGCGGTAGCGCAGGAGCTCATTTGCCACGATGAGCGCAGCTCGAGCCTCCATGGCCGCGCGGGGCGCGCGGGACGAAGAACCAGCCGGGGCGAGCGAGGGAGTGGCAGTGCGGCCGTCTCGCCTCATGGATGGATGCTGGGACGATGCTTGCTGCTCGTTCCCCACTGGGCCGGTGGCGGTGTTGACAGCAGGCGACGGGGAACGGCGGGGGTGGCCGCCGACAGGGGCCGTCTGGGCGACGCGGGAAGCGAGAGCGGCTCGGCGCTCGGCACGGGCCCGACGAGCGTCTGACATGGACGCGATGGTCGATGAAGAACAGGGCGGCGGAAGGCGAATTCCGGCGCACCCCTACCTGGCGCGCCAAATGTCGGATTTCGGGTTCCGACAGACCCTCTAGGTTCGAACTCTGGGGTGCACGCGGAGATCTAGCCTTCTACTGCCTGCGCCTCGCCGCCTCGCTGGGATCTAAGCAATCAAAGGAACAACACAAGAGACACAGAGTTTATACTGGTTCAGGCCACCATTGTGGTGTAATACCCTACTCCAGTGTGTGGTGTGGTGGATTGCCTCTTGGGCTGATGATGAACAATACAAGGGAGAACAGCCTCGTGAGGGTCTGTTCTAGGCTGGTGCGATGAACTACTAGGGGGAGTTCAGTCGCTCTCTCTACTGGTTTCCTGGTGAGGATCCCATTCTCCTCTTCTCTATCTGTTTTTCTCCTCCCCTACCTTGTGGTGGCTAGTCCTATTTATAGGCAAAGGCCCTGAGCCTCCTCCCAAATATTGAGAGGGAAGGGCGCCAACAATTGGCCATTTTGAAGGGGAACATCTAGTACACTTAGCCTGACTAAAGTTGGTCCTCGCCTGCTAAAGGCTCTGGTGGTGACGCCGGCTTAGGCTCCACAATGATCTCCATCCGGCCGTTCCGCTGGTCTTGGTCTTGTTGCACCGAAATGGATGCCTTTGCTTGATGCTCTTGCCTACGCTTGCTCCCTTTGCACCAAAGAGGAAAGAGAGGACACCGCGCGGCCTGGCGCCCGCCTGGCTCCCTTGGTCGTCATGGCTTGCGTCATGGGCACCTCGTGAGGTACCCCGCCTTGATCTTTCCGCCTCCTCGTGAGCCAACCTGACGAGGCCGTGCCTGAGGAAGCCTCCTATCGTCCGCTCCACGAGGCTTGGCCCCTCGCGAGGGTCTTGAGCTCGTGCTGATGAAGATGGGCCATGCTGGGCCGCCCCTTGAGCCACGCCGCAGGCCGCAGGCAGGCAAGTCTAGGGACCCCCGTTCCCAAAACGCCGACATACCAAGACTGGGATGACATCTAGAGAGTGAGTACTGAGTACCACATTGAATATATACATGTCCCTAAAGGTAAAGATGTGCAATGAATTCAAGGATTTCCTTCCCTTAGATGTCTTGCTCCCCTGAATCTAGCATGGGATACTGGGAGAAGATAGGGAACAGAAAATCAGAGCAAAAACAGATATGAACATGTCTTTCCCCTCATGAAGACGTGCGACTTCTCTCCTCTTGAACACCAAGCATCTGGGGTCCTTGATGATTACTCTTTCTCCCCTTGAGTATTCTCTCCCCCTATAGATATGATTAAGCTTTGATGTGATATCTCTCCCCCCTTTGACATCAATTTCCAAGAAGGGTCCTTCTGGATATTTGTCATGATGGGTTTGGTCCTTGAGTCACAGAGCAAAGTAGTAAGTTGAATGTGATGCTGGTCGAGGACAAGATTCATTGAGTGGAGCTGGATCAAAAGTAATGCATGAACAAATGGCAAAATGTCTTTCTATAGTGAAATCGGTGGCACCGAGTGGTATGCGTCGGTTGGACCGAAAACAATAGACCGGTGTGACCGAGTTCATCACAGAGAAAACACTTGTCACCTCAGCTCACTAGACAAGTAAGATCTCACAAGGATTTGCAAGGAATTAACTAAAAGATTTGCAATGAATTGGATGCAGGGAATGCAGAACAAATAGAAAAGAAAAGAAATCTAGATGAAGTTGTATTTTTTTGAAAGGGGAAACAAATATGCATGAGATAAATGCAAGAGCACAAAAAAGAACACAAGAAAACTGCATCTAGAGATGGTCGGCGACAAAGTCACCTATGTTAGAGTATATTGACTTAGGAGTCAAGTGAGATCACTTGATCATAGGTCATACTCATCGTTTAAGCTCAAAATGGGGTTACCATTTTTCGTTTAAGCATCTTGATGTATTCACATCTTGTCGAGTTGCTTTGACTCATGACTTGGAGTAAAGCTTCTCTAAGATGGAATAACATACCTTGGGTGGTGGTGTTGATCGTGATCATGTAGTTGAACTTATGTGGGTTGCTCAAAGTTGATGTAGCTCATCAAGAGTTGGGAGCACCACTTGGAATTTGAGTTCATCTACCTACATGGGTTAGTTTTTGCAAGGAAGAGCACATGTGTGTCCAAAATGACAATCATGAAGTTCAATAATAAATTTGTCAAAGGATATGTTTGAATGGTTCCATGCTTCCTTGCCTTCAACCACTATTGTGTAGAGACTTGGTGATGTAGAGATTTCTCAAGATGTGAGTGATTTGCAATCTCATAGACTTAGATTCATCCAAGTACCTACAAGGGTTAGATAACATGCAAGGTGCAAATATATCTAAGACATAAGATAGTCATCATAAGAGAAATGTCAAGGATTAGTCATAGGCTCATGCCTTGCATGTATCAAATGGAGTTCCTACTCCAAGTTTGAGGCATCAATGATGTTCAATTCACCTCTTAACCTGCGAAGCACTTTCTCATCAAGTGGTTTAGTGAAAATACCCGCTAATTGCTTTTTGGTGCGAACATGCTTAAGATTAATGTCCCCTTTGGCAACATGATCTCGAATGAAATGATGACGAACTTCAATATGCTTAGTTCAAGAGTGTTGCACGGGATTGTGAGAAATCTTGATAGCACTTTCATTGTCACAAAGTAATGGAACATCTTTCACATATATCCCATAATCTTTAAGAGTTTGGGTCATCCAAAGCAATTGAGCACAACATGAACCATCGGCAATGTATTCCGCTTTGGCGGTGGACAAGGATACTGAGTTTTGTTTCTTGGAAGACCAAGATACAAGAGATCTACCAAGAAATTGACAAGTACTCGAAGTGGACTTTCTATCAACCTTGTCACCGGCATAGTCCGAGTCGGAGTAGCCAACAAGATCGAAAGAGGCCCTCTTTGGATAACAAATGCCAAAGTTTGGTGTATGGATTAAGTATCTCACTATCCTTTTCACGGCCTTAAGATGACATTCTTTAGGAGCAGCATGATATCATGCACACATGCACACACTTAGCATGATATCGGGACGTGAATCACATAGATATAACAATGAACCAATCATAGAGCGATAAACCTTTTGATTGACCTGTTCACCATCTTTGGTCAAATAAAGATGTCCACTAGTAGGCATGGGTGTAGTCATATCTTTGCATTCTTGCATATTGAACTTCTTGAATAAGTCCTTGGTGTACTTTGTTTGAGAGACAAAGGTACCTTCCTTAGTTTGCTTGATTTGCAAACCAAGAAAGAATTTGAGTTCACTCATCATCGACATCTCAAACTTCTCCAACATTAGCTTTCCAAACTTGTCACTAAAATGAGGGTTAGTTGATCAAAATATAATATCATCAACATAGATTTGGCATACAAATAGTTCTCCATTGGCCCTCTTAGTAAAAAGAGTAGAATCTATTTTTCCAATTTCTAAGCCTTTTTCAATAAGGAACTTGGTCAAGCATTTATACCATGCTCTAGGAGCTTGTTTAAGACCATAAAGAGCTTTGTGAAGTTTGTAAACATGATTAGGTTTCTTAGGATTGACAAAGCCGGGAGGTTGCTTAACATATACTTCCTCCTCTATTTCACCATTTAGAAAAGCACTTTTAATGTCCATTTGGTACATGGTGATATCATGGTGATTAGCATAGGCAAGTAAGATGCGAATGGACTCAAGTCTAGCAACGGAAGCATAAGGCTCACCATAGTCCATACCTTCGACTTGTGTGTAGCCTTGGGTGACGAGATGTGCTTTGTTGCGAACTACTTGTCCATCTTCATCTTGCTTGTTGCGAAACACCCATTTGGTACCGATGATGTTGTGGTTGTTGTCGGGCTTCTCAACCAATGTCCAAACTCGATTTCTCTCAAAGTTGTGTAGCTCTTCATGCATAGCGTTTATCCAATCCGGATCCTCCAATGCTTCTTCAACCTTCATAGGTTCAATGCTAGAGATGAATGAATAGTGTTCACAAAAGTTAGCTAAACGAGTTTTAGAGCGAGTGATTCTCCCGGTTTGGATATCATTGTAGATTTGCTCGACGGGATAGTCTTTAGCAATTCTTGCTCGAACTCGTGAAAGATTTTGCTTGTGTCTTGGTTGAACATGTTCTTCATCTTGTTCTTCTTCTTGGCCTTCTTCATTGTTGGCGTTGTCGTTCTCTTGTCGTGGTGGAGAAGGAGGTTGTTGACGTTCATCTTGGTGCACTTCCTCGTTTTCTTCATCTTGGTGTGTCCCACTTGTGGATGCTTCCGTATCAACTCTTGGTTCACCTTGTCGTGAGGTAGAAGCTTCCACTTGGACGGATGAGGTACTCTCCTTCACCTCCGTTGGACGAATCTTGCCAATAGACAAGTCTTGGATTGCTTCCGAGGGGTCTTTGTCTCCTACATCAATTGGCAATTGCTCTACTTGCGAGCCGTTCGATTCATCAAACTTCACATCTACCGTTTCTTCAACCTTTCGAGTGAAATTGTTTTGGACACGGTATGTGTGAGAGTTTGATCCATAACCAAGTAGGAAACCTTCATGAGACTTAGGAGCAAATTTAGAATGACGATGCTTATCAAGAATGTAGCACTTTGAGCTGAATACTCGAAAGTATCCAACTTGGGGTTTGTTACCGGTGAGAAGCTCGTATGCCGTCTTGCCGAGTAGCTTGTGAAGATATAAGCGATTTGTTGCATGACAAGC
Organism: Triticum aestivum; assembly: GCF_018294505.1. NCBI lineage: Eukaryota > Viridiplantae > Streptophyta > Magnoliopsida > Poales > Poaceae > Triticum > Triticum aestivum. The sequence goes on along the minus strand of NC_057804.1, from coordinate 128,605,360 downwards.
TGTCTCAACCGCTTCCGCCCAAAAGTGCTTCAGCGTCTTGTACTCATCAAGCATCATTATCGCCATTTCAATGAGCGTCCGGTTATTCCTCCCAACAACTCCATTTTGTTGAGGTGTGTACGTAGCCGAGAACTCATGTGAAATACCTTCTTCATCAAGAAAGGTATCCACATTTGCGTTCTTGAACTCCGTTCCGTTGTCGCTACGAACCTTCTTGATCTTCACTTCAAATTGATTTTGGGCCTTCCTAGCGAAGTTTTTGAAGATATTTTGAACCTGCGATTTATCATCGAGAAAGAACACCCACGTAAATCTTGAAAAATCATCAACTATAACTAGACCAAAAGAATTTCCACCGAGACTTTTGTAAGCGTTGGGACCAAAAAGATCCATGTGAAGTAGCTCGAGTGGCCTCCTTGTGGTCATGATGTTTTTCACGGGATGCCTTCCTCCAACCTATTTACCTGCTTGACAAGCGCTGCAAAGTCTATCCTTATCAAATATGACATCGTTAACGCCAAGGATATGATTTCCTTTAATAAGCTTGTCAAGGTTTCGCATACCAACATGACATAATCGTCTATGCCACAACCAGCCTTTAGAGGATTTAGCAATAAAGCAAGTTCTAGGTTGAGCCTTTTTAGTGAAATCAACAATGTAAAGATCACCTCTACGTACACCGGTAAAGACCATTTTATGATTATCTCTATGAAACACTTGGCAATCTATTTCAGTAAATAGGACATTGAAACCGAAATCAGCAAGTCTAGAAACTAAAAGTAAATTGTATCCAAGAGATTCAACGAGCATGACATTTTGTATGGAGCTATCATGTGATATGGCCACCTTAGCAAGGCCAACCACCTTACCCTTTGAGTTGTCACCGAAAGTGACATACTTCCAAGGACCATCGTTTTCAGCAAGCTCAGAAACATATCTTTATCTCCGATCATGTGATCGGTACACCCACTATCAAGAACCCATTCCTTTCCTCCTGCCATATATCCTCGAAGATTTGCCATAAGACCAAAGTGTCTCATTGCATCATCAAGATCAAAGTCACTATCATCATCCTCATCATAGTATCCATGTTCAACATCGTCAAGTGGTGGATCAAATGCTAGAGAGGATGATTCATTAGAGTGAGTTTCACAATGATCTTCTTTATGAATTTAAATAGCTTCGGAAACAATATCACTAATAATTCCAACATCTCCTTTGGCACGCATAAGGTTTGTAAGCTCAAATAGACAATCACCAGACATAGGATCACTGGAATTCATCTTACTCAAGGCAATAGACTTATGGAGAATTTCATCTAGATTTTTCAAGGAATAATTTGGAAAACGTTCCTCAAGAAATTTCCATATGGTGTAGGCACACTTAAGAGTAGGCAAACATCCAATCAAGTTTCTAGGCAAGCCTCTAGTGATAAGTTCAACAGTTCTAAGATTGCGAATCATGTCAATTGACTCATCAAGAGTAGGATGCATAGGATCGACATGAGGTGCACAAGGGCTAGCAATGTACTTGTTCAAATGATATTCATTGAAAATCACAAGCATCTCATTTTTTCACTCATGAAAGTACTCTCCATCAAGTATAGGCACTCTATGTCTAAGGCTCCCAATAGTAGACTCATCCATCTTCCTCCAATGGTGTTTAAACCAAAGAAATGGAGACCAAAGCTCTGATACCAATTGAAAGGATTGAGAAGAGGTGTCTAGAGGGGGGTGATTAGACACTAAGTACCAAAAGTTGCAGTTTTTAACTTCTTTAAGTTCAAGTGGAGTTTTGGCACAAGTTTAACAATCACAATACATAACAAGCAAGCATGCAAAGAGTATATGAGAAGCGGAAAGTAAAGCATGCAACTTGCAAGAATGTAAAGGGATGGGATTTGAGAATTCCAACGCAATTGGAGACACAGATGTTTTTGTCGTGGTTCCGATAGGTGGTGCTATCGTACATCCACGTTGATGGAGACTTCAACACATGAAGGGTAACGGCTATGCGAGTCCATGGAGGGCTCCACCCACGAAGGGTCCATGAAGGGTCCATTTGCCTCACTAGCGGTAGATCTTCACGAAGTAGGCGATCTCCTTTCCCTTACAAACTCCTTGGTTCAACTCCACAATCTTGTCGGAGGCTCCCAAGTGACACCTAGCCAATCTAGGAGACACCAATCTCCAAGAAGTAACAAATGGTGTATTGATGATGAACTCCTTGCTCTTGTGCTTCAAATGATAGTCTCCCCAACACTCTAGTCTCTCTCACATTATTTGGATTTGGTGGAAAGAAGATTTGAGTGGAAAGCAACTTGGGAAGGCTAGAGATCAAGATTCATATGGTAGGAATGGAATATCTTGGTCTCAACACATGAGTAGGTGGTTCTCTCTCAGAAAATGCAAGTTGGAAGTGTAGGTTCGTCTGATGGCTCTCTCCACGAATGAAGAGTGGGTGGAGGGGTATATATAGCCTCCACATAAAATCTAACTGTTACACACAACTTGCCAATCTCGGTGGGACGGAATCGTCAAACTCGGTCAGACCGATTTAGCAAGTAATGTGACTATTAGGGTTTTCGGTGGGACCGACATGCAACTCGGTAGGACCGATATGGTTAGGGTTAGAGCATAACGTAATCTCGGTGAGACCGATTACACATACTCGGTGGGACCGGTTTTGGTAATAAGCTAACCAGAGAGTTGGTCAGGCAAACTCGGTGGGACCGATTCGCTCATCTCGGTTGGACCGAAATGTTACGAAGAGGGACAAAGAGTTTGCATTGTAATCTCGGTAGTACCGATTACTCAAACTCGGTGAGACCGATTTTGATAATGGACATACACAGAGAGATTACAATCCCATCTCGGTGAGACCAAGATCCCTATCAGTGAGACCGATTTGCCTAGTGTTTGTGGCGGTGGCTATGACATCTGAACTCGGTGGCGCCGGATAGAAAAAATTGGTAGGGCCAAGTTAGACTTTTTGGTTTAGGACATATGTGGATGTAAGAAAGTAGTTGAGGGCTTTGGAGCATATCACTAAGCACTTTGAGCAAATAAGCCATTAAGCAACACCTCATCCCCTCTTGATAGTATTGGCTTTTCCTATAGACTCAATGTGATCTTGGATCACTAAAATAGAAAATGTAGAGTCTTAAGCTTTGAGCTTGAGCTAATCCTTTTGTCCTTAGCATCTAGAAGGGGTTCCACATTGAGGGAGTCCCGGACTAGGGGATGTCCGGACAGCCGAACTATCATGATCGGCCGGACTCCAAGACTATGAAGATACAAGATTGAAGACTTCGTCCCGTGTCCGGATGGGACTTTCCTTGGCGTGGAGGGCAAGCTTGGCGATACGGATATGTAGATCTCCTACCATTGTAACCGACTCTGTGTAACCCTAGCCCTCTCTGGTGTCTATATAAACCGGATGGCTTTAGTCCATAGGAGGAACGACAATCATACCATAGGCTAGCTTCTAGGGTTTAGCCTCCTTGATCTTGTGGTAGATCTACTCTTGTAACACACATCATCAATATTAATCAAGCAGGACGTAGGGTTTTACCTCCATCAAGAGGGCCCGAACCTGGGTAAAACATCGTGTCCCTTGTCTCCTGTTACCATCTGCCTAGACGCACAGTTTGGGACCCCCTACCCGAGATCCACCGGTTTTGACACCGACATTGGTGCTTTCATTGAGAGTTCCTCTATGTCGTCGCAATCAGGAAGGATGCCTTTTCACGTCTTTAAAGATGGCGCCGTCGTCAAGGGAGCTTTGGCCGCCAGCCAAACTATCCGGCTAGGTGGTTTTATCATGACCGCCTGTTCGGCCACTACTCCGACGATGACCTCTCAGGTCATCAAAAGCGATCTTCACGTCAGCTCAGAATTCGCCGAGCAGCTAGATCCGATTGAGCTCTCCTCCATAAACGAGCTCTTGGATCGCATCGCCGCCCTGGGAGTCGCTACAGACTACGATCAGATTGGTCTTAAAACTGATCTGAGAGAAATTAACTCTCCCCAGGCTACCCACCACGTTGTTGTGGTAGAGGAACAATGTGGCGACTCTTCTTCTATGTTAAAAACCAGCTATGTCCGGATTCCCGATCCCTCCATGCCGGATTCCCGCGGAGAGACAGACGTCAATCAAATACTGAACCTAAAGTCAGGCATCGGACCAGATTTGTTGGAAGGCATCCAACAAACCAAGCTTCCAAATCCGGAAACTTCTTGGCCTTTGAGCCTTAGATCGGGCGGGGTTCCGGACTTAATCCCACCCGCCCACCCAAGGATAAGCGATCTATCTCAAATACGGCAAGAGCCCGATGAAACAGTACATCATTACTGGGCCAGATTCCTCCTGGTTATGAACAGGATAAAGGACTGCCGTGAAGAAAGTGTGATTTCAATTTTTTGCAACAATTGCACGGACAAGGGAATCATAAACGCCATAAGTCATCGCGAAGTTACATGCTTCGCCGACCTAGCGACCATTGTACAAAATATTGTGCAATGGAGAGCGCCTGGAAAACCGAAACCAGGTTTTGGGACAATCCGGCCCTGAATACAACTCCAGTCCGAAATAAAAGGGTGCGTCATACTCAAGCACCTGGATTAAAAACCAAAAAGCAAAAAACCCCTAAAGGGTATGGAACCGTAATGGAGGGATGGCTCAACGGACCCTGCAAAATCCACAGTACGGAGGGCACCACTCCAACACATAGCATTCGAGCATGTTGGATACTACGGCAGGTGGCCAAAAGTGGCGAAGGCTTTTTAGCCCCGGGCAACCAGCCCAGCAGTACCAGTACGGTATTAACAGTCTTCGAGACTTTCGCATCAAATAACATGCGGAAATGAACAATCCGCAGCCTCGCCGAAGTCTACCAAGTAGCAACAGCAAATCCATGGAGCGACACGGCTATCACCTTCAATGCCAGCGACGAACCTAAATTCCGAATAGCTAGAGCACCAGCTGCATTGGTCCTCAGTCCGATAGTGGACGGCTTTCGTCTTACCAAGGTACTCATGGATGGCGGCAGCGGATTAAACCTCATCTACGAAGAAACCCTTCAAAAAATGGAAATTGACTGGAGCCGCATTGAGCGAAGCAGCACAACCTTCAGGGGAATAATCCCTAGTCGAGAAGTACGCTGCATAGGAAAAATCACACTAAATGTAGTGTTTGGCTCAACGGACAATTACAGGTCCGAAGAGGTCACGTTCCAAGTGGCCCCATTCGGCAGTGGATATCACGCCTTGTTAGGGCGAGAGGCATTCACAATCTTCCAAGCTATACCCCGTTACGGGTACATGAAGCTCAAAATGCCCGGACCCAATGGAATAATCACTCTCACCAGTGATCCAGATACAGCACTCCGCGCTGAAAATAAGACAGCCGCACTGGCCCTAGAGGCATTATCCGAAGCCCTAGCGGTAGAGGAACTAACTGCGCTGCGCTCCACGGTGGATAGGGATGATGTCATACTCGATAAGAGGTCCAAGTCCACCTCTTTTAAACCAGCAGACAAAATAGTCAAATTCCAGGTCCATCCAACGGACCCCACAAAGACGGCCTCCATTGGGGCACAATTAAATCCTGATGTAGAAGCCGCACTACGAGAATTCCTTCGGGAAAATTGGGACATTTTGCCTGGCACCCTTCAGACATGCCAGGAATCCCACGCAGGCTGGCAGAGCACAGCCTAAATATCCTAAAAGGGTTCAAGCCAGTCAAACAAGCTCTTCGGCGATTTTCCGAACCAAAAAGAGAGGCAATGGGAGAGGAGCTAGCCAAACTCTTAGAAGCTGGATTCATTAGAGATATAAAACATCCGGACTGGCTAGACAACCTAGTAATGGTACCAAAAAAGGACAAATCCTGGCGCCTTTGCGTCGATTTCAAAGACCTTAACAAGGCCTGTCCAAAGGACCCTTTCCCTCTCCCTCGCATCGACCAAATCATCGATGCTACCGCAGGGCACGATTCATTGTGCTTCCTCGAGGCATACTCTGGATACCATCAAATCAAGATGGTGGAAAAAGACCAGGCCGGCCACTGCTCCGACGATGACCTCTCAGGTCATCAAAAGCGATCTTCACGTCAGCTCAGAATTCACCGAGCAGCTAGATCCGATTGAGCTCTCCTCCGTAAACGAGCTCTTGGATCGCATCGCCGCCCTGGGAGTCGCTACAGACTACGACCAGATTGGTCTTAAAACTGATCTGAGAGAAATTAACTCTCCCCAGGCTACCCACCACGTTGTTGTGGTAGAGGAACAATGTGGCGACTCTTCTTCTATGTTAAAAACCAGCTATGTCCGGATTCCCGATCCCTCCATGCCGGATTCCCGTGGAGAGACAGACGTCAATCAAATACTGAACCTAAAGTCAGGCATCGGACCAGATTTGTTGGAAGGCATCCAACAAACCAAGCTTCCAAATCCGGAAACTTCTTGGCCTTTGAGCCTTAGATCGGGCGGGGTTCCGGACTTAATCCCACCCGCCCACCCAAAGATAAGCGATCTATCTCAAATACGGCAAGAGCCCGATGAAACAGTACATCATTACTGGGCCAGATTCCTCCTGGTTATGAACAGGATAAAGGACTGCCGTGAAGAAAGTGTGATTTCAATTTTTTGCAACAATTGCACGGACAAGGGAATCATAAACGCCATAAGTCATCGCGAAGTTACATGCTTCGCCGACCTAGCGACCATTGTACAAAAATACTGTGCAATGGAGAGTGCCTGGAAAACCGAAACCGGGTTTTGGGACAATCCGGCCCTGAATACAACTCCAGTCCGAAATAAAAGGGTGCGTCATACTCAAGCACCTGGATTAAAAACCAAAAAGCAAAAAACCCCTAAAGGGTATGGAACCGTAATGGAGGGATGGCTCAACGGACCCTGCAAAATCCACAGTACGGAGGGCACCACTCCAACACATAGCATTCGAGCATGTTGGATACTACGGCAGGTGGCCAAAAGTGGCGAAGGCTTTTTAGCCCCGGGCAACCAGCCCAGCAGTACCAGTACGGTATTAACAGTCTTCGAGACTTTCGCATCAAATAACATGCGGAAATGAACAATCCGCAGCCTCGCCGAAGTCTACCAAGTAGCAATAGCAAATCCATGGAGCGACACGGCTATCACCTTCAATGCCAGCGACGAACCTAAATTCCGAATAGCTAGAGCACCAGCTGCATTGGTCCTCAGTCCGATAGTGGACGGCTTTCGTCTTACCAAGGTACTCATGGATGGCGGCAGCGGATTAAACCTCATCTACGAAGAAACCCTTCAAAAAATGGAAATTGACTGGAGCCGCATTGAGCGAAGCAGCACAACCTTCAGGGGAATAATCCCTAGTCGAGAAGTACGCTGCATAGGAAAAATCACACTAAATGTAGTGTTTGGCTCAACGGACAATTACAGGTCCGAAGAGGTCACGTTCCAAGTGGCCCCATTCGGCAGTGGATATCACGCCTTGTTAGGGCGAGAGGCATTCACAATCTTCCAAGCTATACCCCGTTACGGGTACATGAAGCTCAAAATGCCCGGACCCAATGGAATAATCACTCTCACCAGTGATCCAGATACAGCACTCCGCGCTAAAAATAAGACAGCCGCACTGGCCCTAGAGGCATTATCCGAAGCCCTAGCGGTAGAGGAACTAACTGCGCTGCGCTCCACGGTGGATAGGGATGATGTCATACTCGATAAGAGGTCCAAGTCCACCTCTTTTAAACCAGCAGACAAAATAGTCAAATTCCAGGTCCATCCAACGGACCCCACAAAGACGGCCTCCATTGGGGCACAATTAAATCCTGATGTAGAAGCCGCACTACGAGAATTCCTTCGGGAAAATTGGGACATTTTTGCCTGGCACCCTTCAGACATGCCAGGAATCCCACGCAGGCTGGCAGAGCATAGCCTAAATATCCTAAAAGGGTTCAAGCCAGTCAAACAAGCTCTTCGGCGATTTTCCGAACCAAAAAGAGAGGCAATGGGAGAGGAGCTAGCCAAACTCTTAGAAGCTGGATTCATTAGAGATATAAAGCATCCGGACTGGCTAGACAACCTAGTAATGGTACCAAAAAAGGACAAATCCTGGCGCCTTTGCGTCGATTTCAAAGACCTTAACAAGGCCTGTCCAAAGGACCCTTTCCCTCTCCCTCGCATCGACCAAATCATCGATGCTACCGCAGGGCACGATTCATTGTGCTTCCTCGAGGCATACTCTGGATACCATCAAATCAAGATGGTGGAAAAAGACCAGGCCGGCCACTGCTCCGACGATGACCTCTCAGGTCATCAAAAGCGATCTTCACGTCAGCTCAGAATTCGCCGAGCAGCTAGATCCGATTGAGCTCTCCTCCGTAAACGAGCTCTTGGATCGCATCGCCGCCCTGGGAGTCGCTACAGACTACGATCAGATTGGTCTTAAAACTGATCTGAGAGAAATTAACTCTCCCCAGGCTACCCACCACGTTGTTGTGGTAGAGGAACAATGTGGCGACTCTTCTTCTATGTTAAAAACCAGCTATGTTCGGATTCCCGATCCCTCCATGCCGGATTCCCGCGGAGAGACAGACGTCAATCAAATACTGAACCTAAAGTCAGGCATCGGACCAGATTTGTTGGAAGGCATCCAACAAACCAAGCTTCCAAATCCGGAAACTTCTTGGCCTTTGAGCCTTAGATCGGGCAGGGTTCCGGACTTAATCCCACCCGCCCACCCAAGGATAAGCGATCTATCTCAAATACGGCAAGAGCCCGATGAAACAGTACATCATTACTGGGCCAGATTCCTCCTGGTTATGAACAGGATAAAGGACTGCCGTGAAGAAAGTGTGATTTCAATTTTTTGCAACAATTGCACGGACAAGGGAATCATAAACGCCATAAGTCATCGCGAAGTTACATGCTTCGCCGACCTAGCGACCATTGTACAAAAATACTGTGCAATGGAGAGCGCCTGGAAAACCGAAACCAGGTTTTGGTACAATCCGGCCCTGAATACAACTCCAGTCCGAAATAAAAGGGTGCGTCATACTCAAGCACCTGGATTAAAAACCAAAAAGCAAAAAACCCCTAAAGGGTATGGAACCGTAATGGAGGGATGGCTCAACGGACCCTGCAAAATCCACAGTACGGAGGGCACCACTCCAACACATAGCATTCGAGCATGTTGGATACTACGGCAGGTGGCCAAAAGTGGCGAAGGCTTTTTAGCCCCGGGCAACCAGCCCAGCAGTACCAGTACGGTATTAACAGTCTTCGAGACTTTCGCATCAAATAACATGCGGAAATGAACAATCCGCAGCCTCGCCGAAGTCTACCAAGTAGCAACAGCAAATCCATGGAGCGACACGGCTATCACCTTCAATGCCAGCGACGAACCTAAATTCCGAATAGCTAGAGCACCAGCTGCATTGGTCCTCAGTCCGATAGTGGACGGCTTTCGTCTTACCAAGGTACTCATGGATGGCGGCAGCGGATTAAACCTCATCTACGAAGAAACCCTTCAAAAAATGGAAATTGACTGGAGCCGCATTGAGCGAAGCAGCACAACCTTCAGGGGAATAATCCCTAGTCGAGAAGTACGCTGCATAGGAAAAATCACACTAAATGTAGTGTTTGGCTCAACGGACAATTACAGGTCCGAAGAGGTCACGTTCCAAGTGGCCCCATTCGGCAGTGGATATCACGCCTTGTTAGGGCGAGAGGCATTCACAATCTTCCAAGCTATACCCCGTTACGGGTACATGAAGCTCAAAATGCCCGGACCCAATGGAATAATCACTCTCACCAGTGATCCAGATACAGCACTCCGCGCTGAAAATAAGACAGCCGCACTGGCCCTAGAGGCATTATCCGAAGCCCTAGCGGTAGAGGAACTAACTGCGCTGCGCTCCACGGTGGATAGGGATGATGTCATACTCGATAAGAGGTCCAAGTCCACCTCTTTTAAACCAGCAGACAAAATAGTCAAATTCTAGGTCCATCCAACGGACCCCACAAAGACGGCCTCCATTGGGGCACAATTAAATCCTGATGTAGAAGCCGCACTACGAGAATTCCTTCGGGAAAATTGGGACATTTTTGCCTGGCACCCTTCAGACATGCCAGGAATCCCACGCAGGCTGGCAGAGCACAGCCTAAATATCCTAAAAGGGTTCAAGCCAGTCAAACAAGCTCTTCGGCGATTTTCCGAACCAAAAAGAGAGGCAATGGGAGAGGAGCTAGCCAAACTCTTAGAAGCTGGATTCATTAGAGATATAAAACATCCGGACTGGCTAGACAACCTAGTAATGGTACCAAAAAAGGACAAATCCTGGCGCCTTTGCGTCGATTTCAAAGACCTTAACAAGGCCTGTCCAAAGGACCCTTTCCCTCTCCCTCGCATCGACCAAATCATCGATGCTACCGCAGGGCACGATTCATTGTGCTTCCTCGAGGCATACTCTGGATACCATCAAATCAAGATGGTGGAAAAAGACCAGGCCGGCCACTGCTCCGACGATGACCTCTCAGGTCATCAAAAGCGATCTTCACGTCAGCTCAGAATTCACCGAGCAGCTAGATCCGATTGAGCTCTCCTCCGTAAACGAGCTCTTGGATCGCATCGCCGCCCTGGGAGTCGCTACAGACTATGATCAGATTGGTCTTAAAACTGATCTGAGAGAAATTAACTCTCCCCAGGCTACCCACCACGTTGTTGTGGTAGAGGAACAATGTGGCGACTCTTCTTCTATGTTAAAAACCAGCTATGTCCGGATTCCCGATCCCTCCATGCCGGATTCCCGCGGAGAGACAGACGTCAATCAAATACTGAACCTAAAGTCAGGCATCGGACCAGATTTGTTGGAAGGCATCCAACAAACCAAGCTTCCAAATCCGGAAACTTCTTGGCCTTTGAGCCTTAGATCGGGCGGGGTTCCGGACTTAATCCCACCCGCCCACCCAAAGATAAGCGATCTATCTCAAATACGGCAAGAGCCCGATGAAACAGTACATCATTACTGGGCCAGATTCCTCCTGGTTATGAACAGGATAAAGGACTGCCGTGAAGAAAGTGTGATTTCAATTTTTGCAACAATTGCACGGACAAGGGAATCATAAACGCCATAAGTCATCGCGAAGTTACATGCTTCGCCGACCTAGCGACCATTGTACAAAAATACTGTGCAATGGAGAGCGCCTGGAAAACCGAAACCAGGTTTTGGGACAATCCGGCCCTGAATACAACTCCAGTCCGAAATAAAAGGGTGCGTCATACTCAAGCACCTGGATTAAAAACGAAAAAGCAAAAAACCCCTAAAGGGTATGGAACCGTAATGGAGGGATGGCTCAACGGACCCTGCAAAATCCACAGTACGGAGGGCACCACTCCAACACATAGCATTCGAGCATGTTGGATACTACGGCAGGTGGCCAAAAGTGGCGAAGGCTTTTTAGCCCCGGGCAACCAGCCCAGCAGTACCAGTACGGTATTAACAGTCTTCGAGACTTTCGCATCAAATAACATGCGGAAATGAACAATCCGCAGCCTCGCCGAAGTCTACCAAGTAGCAATAGCAAATCCATGGAGCGACACGGCTATCACCTTCAATGCCAGCGACGAACCTAAATTCCGAATAGCTAGAGCACCAGCTGCATTGGTCCTCAGTCCGATAGTGGACGGCTTTCGTCTTACCAAGGTACTCATGGATGGCGGCAGCGGATTAAACCTCATCTACGAAGAAACCCTTCAAAAAATGGAAATTGACTGGAGCCGCATTGAGCGAAGCAGCACAACCTTCAGGGGAATAATCCCTAGTCGAGAAGTACGCTGCATAGGAAAAATCACACTAAATGTAGTGTTTGGCTCAACGGACAATTACAGGTCCGAAGAGGTCACGTTCCAAGTGGCCCCATTCGGCAGTGGATATCACGCCTTGTTAGGGCGAGAGGCATTCACAACCTTCCAAGCTATACCCCGTTACGGGTACATGAAGCTCAAAATGCCCGGACCCAATGGAATAATCACTCTCACCAGTGATCCAGATACAGCACTCCGCGCTGAAAATAAGACAGCCGCACTGGCCCTAGAGGCATTATCCGAAGCCCTAGCGGTAGAGGAACTAACTGCGCTGCGCTCCACGGTGGATAGGGATGATGTCATACTCGATAAGAGGTCCAAGTCCACCTCTTTTAAACCAGCAGACAAAATAGTCAAATTCCAGGTCCATCCAACGGACCCCACAAAGACGGCCTCCATTGGGGCACAATTAAATCCTGATGTAGAAGCCGCACTACGAGAATTCCTTCGGGAAAATTGGGACATTTTTGCCTGGCACCCTTCAGACATGCCAGGAATCCCACGCAGGCTGGCAGAGCACAGCCTAAATATCCTAAAAGGGTTCAAGCCAGTCAAACAAGCTCTTCGGCGATTTTCCGAACCAAAAAGAGAGGCAATGGGAGAGGAGCTAGCCAAACTCTTAGAAGCTGGATTCATTAGAGATATAAAACATCCGGACTGGCTAGACAACCTAGTAATGGTACCAAAAAAGGACAAATCCTGGCGCCTTTGCGTCGATTTCAAAGACCTTAACAAGGCCTGTCCAAAGGACCCTTTCCCTCTCCCTCGCATCGACCAAATCATCGATGCTACCGCAGGGCACGATTCATTGTGCTTCCTCGAGGCATACTCTGGATACCATCAAATCAAGATGGTGGAAAAAGACCAGGCCGGCCACTGCTCCGACGATGACCTCTCAGGTCATCAAAAGCGATCTTCACGTCAGCTCAGAATTCGCCGAGCAGCTAGATCCGATTGAGCTCTCCTCCGTAAACGAGCTCTTGGATCGCATCGCCGCCCTGGGAGTCGCTACAGACTACGATCAGATTGGTCTTAAAACTGATCTGAGAGAAATTAACTCTCCCCAGGCTACCCACCACGTTGTTGTGGTAGAGGAACAATGTGGCGACTCTTCTTCTATGTTAAAAACCAGCTATGTTCGGATTCCCGATCCCTCCATGCCGGATTCCCGCGGAGAGACAGACGTCAATCAAATACTGAACCTAAAGTCAGGCATCGGACCAGATTTGTTGGAAGGCATCCAACAAACCAAGCTTCCAAATCCGGAAACTTCTTGGCCTTTGAGCCTTAGATCGGGCGGGGTTCCGGACTTAATCCCACCCGCCCACCCAAGGATAAGCGATCTATCTCAAATACGGCAAGAGCCCGATGAAACAGTACATCATTACTGGGCCAGATTCCTCCTGGTTATGAACAGGATAAAGGACTGCCGTGAAGAAAGTGTGATTTCAATTTTTTGCAACAATTGCACGGACAAGGGAATCATAAACGCCATAAGTCATCGCGAAGTTACATGCTTCGCCGACCTAGCGACCATTGTACAAAAATACTGTGCAATGGAGAGCGCCTGGAAAACCGAAACCAGGTTTTGGGACAATCCGGCCCTGAATACAACTCCAGTCCGAAATAAAAGGGTGCGTCATACTCAAGCACCTGGATTAAAAACCAAAAAGCAAAAAACCCCTAAAGGGTATGGAACCGTAATGGAGGGATGGCTCAACGGACCCTGCAAAATCCACAGTACGGAGGGCACCACTCCAACACATAGCATTCGAGCATGTTGGATACTACGGCAGGTGGCCAAAAGTGGCGAAGGCTTTTTAGCCCCGGGCAACCAGCCCAGCAGTACCAGTACGGTATTAACAGTCTTCGAGACTTTCGCATCAAATAACATGCGGAAATGAACAATCCGCAGCCTCGCCGAAGTCTACCAAGTAGCAACAGCAAATCCATGGAGCGACACGGCTATCACCTTCAATGCCAGCGACGAACCTAAATTCCGAATAGCTAGAGCACCAGCTGCATTGGTCCTCAGTCCGATAGTGGACGGCTTTCGTCTTACCAAGGTACTCATGGATGGCGGCAGCGGATTAAACCTCATCTACGAAGAAACCCTTCAAAAAATGGAAATTGACTGGAGCCGCATTGAGCGAAGCAGCACAACCTTCAGGGGAATAATCCCTAGTCGAGAAGTACGCTGCATAGGAAAAATCACACTAAATGTAGTGTTTGGCTCAACGGACAATTACAGGTCCGAAGAGGTCACGTTCCAAGTGGCCCCATTCGGCAGTGGATATCACGCCTTGTTAGGGCGAGAGGCATTCACAATCTTCCAAGCTATACCCCGTTACGGGTACATGAAGCTCAAAATGCCCGGACCCAATGGAATAATCACTCTCACCAGTGATCCAGATACAGCACTCCGCGCTGAAAATAAGACAGCCGCACTGGCCCTAGAGGCATTATCCGAAGCCCTAGCGGTAGAGGAACTAACTGCGCTGCGCTCCACGGTGGATAGGGATGATGTCATACTCGATAAGAGGTCCAAGTCCACCTCTTTTAAACCAGCAGACAAAATAGTCAAATTCCAGGTCCATCCAACGGACCCCACAAAGACGGCCTCCATTGGGGCACAATTAAATCCTGATGTAGAAGCCGCACTACGAGAATTCCTTCGGGAAAATTGGGACATTTTTGCCTGGCACCCTTCAGACATGCCAGGAATCCCACGCAGGCTGGCAGAGCACAGCCTAAATATCCTAAAAGGGTTCAAGCCAGTCAAACAAGCTCTTCGGCGATTTTCCGAACCAAAAATAGAGGCAATGGGAGAGGAGCTAGCCAAACTCTTAGAAGCTGGATTCATTAGAGATATAAAACATCCGGACTGGCTAGACAACCTAGTAATGGTACCAAAAAGGACAAATCCTGGCGCCTTTGCGTCGATTTCAAAGACCTTAACAAGGCCTGTCCAAAGGACCCTTTCCCTCTCCCTCGCATCGACCAAATCATCGATGCTACCGCAGGGCACGATTCATTGTGCTTAATCGAGGCATACTCTGGATACCATCAAATCAAGATGGTGGAAAAAGACCAGGCCGGCCACTGCTCCGACGATGACCTCTCAGGTCATCAAAAGCGATCTTCACGTCAGCTCAGAATTCGCCGAGCAGCTAGATCCGATTGAGCTCTCCTCCGTAAACGAGCTCTTGGATCGCATCGCCGCCCTGGGAGTCGCTACAGACTACGATCAGATTGGTCTTAAAACTGATCTGAGAGAAATTAACTCTCCCCAGGCTACCCACCACGTTGTTGTGGTAGAGGAACAATGTGGCGACTCTTCTTCTATGTTAAAAACCAGCTATGTTCGGATTCCCGATCCCTCCATGCCGGATTCCCGCGGAGAGACAGACGTTAATCAAATACTGAACCTAAAGTCAGGCATCGGACCAGATTTGTTGGAAGGCATCCAACAAACCAAGCTTCCAAATCCGGAAACTTCTTGGCCTTTGAGCCTTAGATCGGGCGGGGTTCCGGACTTAATCCCACCCGCCCACCCAAGGATAAGCGATCTATCTCAAATACGGCAAGAGCCCGATGAAACAGTACATCATTACTGGGCCAGATTCCTCCTGGTTATGAACAGGATAAAGGACTGCCGTGAAGAAAGTGTGATTTCAATTTTTTGCAACAATTGCACGGACAAGGGAATCATAAACGCCATAAGTCATCGCGAAGTTACATGCTTCGCCGACCTAGCGACCATTGTACAAAAATACTGTGCAATGGAGAGCGCCTGGAAAACCGAAACCAGGTTTTGGGACAATCCGGCCCTGAATACAACTCCAGTCCGAAATAAAAGGGTGCGTCATACTCAAGCACCTGGATTAAAAACCAAAAAGCAAAAAACCCCTAAAGGGTATGGAACCGTAATGGAGGGATGGCTCAACGGACCCTGCAAAATCCACAGTACGGAGGGCACCACTCCAACACATAGCATTCGAGCATGTTGGATACTACGGCAGGTGGCCAAAAGTGGCGAAGGCTTTTTAGCCCCGGGCAACCAGCCCAGCAGTACCAGTACGGTATTAACAGTCTTCGAGACTTTCGCATCAAATAACATGCGGAAATGAACAATCCGCAGCCTCGCCGAAGTCTACCAAGTAGCAACAGCAAATCCATGGAGCGACACGGCTATCACCTTCAATGCCAGCGACGAACCTAAATTCCGAATAGCTAGAGCACCAGCTGCATTGGTCCTCAGTCCGATAGTGGACGGCTTTCGTCTTACCAAGGTACTCATGGATGGCGGCAGCGGATTAAACCTCATCTAAGAAGAAACCCTTCAAAAAATGGAAATTGACTGGAGCCGCATTGAGCGAAGCAGCACAACCTTCAGGGGAATAATCCCTAGTCGAGAAGTACGCTGCATAGGAAAAATCACACTAAATGTAGTGTTTGGCTCAACGGACAATTACAGGTCCGAAGAGGTCACGTTCCAAGTGGCCCCATTCGGCAGTGGATATCACGCCTTGTTAGGGCGAGAGGCATTCACAATCTTCCAAGCTATACCCCGTTACGGGTACATGAAGCTCAAAATGCCCGGACCCAATGGAATAATCACTCTCACCAGTGATCCAGATACAGCACTCCGCGCTAAAAATAAGACAGCCGCACTGGCCCTAGAGGCATTATCCGAAGCCCTAGCGGTAGAGGAACTAACTGCGCTGCGCTCCACGGTGGATAGGGATGATGTCATACTCGATAAGAGGTCCAAGTCCACCTCTTTTAAACCAGCAGACAAAATAGTCAAATTCCAGGTCCATCCAACGGACCCCACAAAGACGGCCTCCATTGGGGCACAATTAAATCCTGATGTAGAAGCCGCACTACGAGAATTCCTTCGGGAAAATTGGGACATTTTTTGCCTGGCACCCTTCAGACATGCCAGGAATCCCACGCAGGCTGGCAGAGCACAGCCTAAATATCCTAAAAGGGTTCAAGCCAGTCAAACAAGCTCTTCGGCGATTTTCCGAACCAAAAAGAGAGGCAATGGGAGAGGAGCTAGCCAAACTCTTAGAAGCTGGATTCATTAGAGATATAAAACATCCGGACTGGCTAGACAACCTAGTAATGGTACCAAAAAAGGACAAATCCTGGCGCCTTTGCATCGATTCCAAAGACCTTAACAAGGCCTGTCCAAAGGACCCTTTCCCTCTCCCTCGCATCGACCAAATCATCGATGCTACCGCAGGGCACGATTCATTGTGCTTCCTCGAGGCATACTCTGGATACCATCAAATCAAGATGGTGGAAAAAGACCAGGCCGCAACGCCATTCATTACTCCATATGGGCCATTCTACTTCAACACAATGCCCTTCGGACTCAAAAACGCCGGCGCAACATATCAGCGCATGATTCAGACATGTCTGGCTACCCAGATAGGCAAAACAGTAGAGGCATACGTAGACGATGTGGTCGTCAAGACCAAACACGTTGAAACTCTAGTAGACGACTTGAGGGTGACATTCGACAACCTCCGAGCATATGACATTAAGCTCAACCCGGAAAAATGTGTCTTCGGAGTACCAGCCGGAAAGCTCTTGGGCTTCATTGTATCCGGTAGACGAATTGAAGCAAACCCAGCCAAGATCCGAGCTCTGTCACAATTGGATATCCCAAAAGACCTCAAGCAAATACAAAAACTAACTGGATGCGTAGCGGCTCTAAGCCGCTTCATCTCCCGTTTGGGAGTTAAGGCACTGCCCCTCTATCGCCTCCTCCGGCGCACCGAACACTTCGAATGGACGGATGCTGCCACAGCCGGACTCGAAGAAATCAAGGCCATACTGGCAACAAATCCGGTCCTGGCCGCGCCCAACCTGGGCGAACCTATGTTATTATATATCGCAGCAACACATCAAGTTGTCAGCGCGGTACTCATCGTCGAACGAGAAACAGAAGGGCACAAATTCCCTCTCCAAAAACCAGTGTACTATGTATCCACTGTGTTAACCCCATGCAAGTCCCGGTACCCACACTATCAAAAGATAGCGTATGCGGTGTTCATGGCATCCCGGAAGCTGCGACACTACTTTCAAGAGTGTTCCATAACGGTGGCCTCCGAAGTACCTCTCAACGACATTATAAACAATCGCGATGCGACGGGCAGGATTGTAAAATGGGCCATTGAGCTCTTACCATTTGATATAAACTACAAACCACGGCGAGCTATCAAGTCACAAGTTCTGGCTGACTTCATCGCCGAATGGACCGAAGCCGAACTCCCTAAAGAGTACAGCGCATACTCCAATTGGATCATGCATTTCGACGGCTCTAAAATGTTGGCTGGCTTGGGGGCTGGCGTCGTCTTGACGTCCCCAACCGGAGACACAGTCCAATACGTGCTTCAAATAATGTACACGGACTCCAACAACGCAGCCGAATACGAGGCCCTCCTACATGGCCTCCGGATGGCAATCTCCATGGGTATTCAACGCCTAGAGGTGCGCGGGGATTCAAACCTCGCAATATCCCAAGTAAATGGAGACTTTGACGCCAAGGATCCGAAAATGGCAGCCTACCGTAACGCTGTCCTAAAAATGTCAGCCCGGTTCAAAGGACTCGAATTCCACCATGTAGCCCGGGATAATAACCAGGCAGCAGACGTGTTGCCATGCATCGGTGCAAAACGCGACGCCGTCCCTCCAAACATCTTCCTGGAGCGGCTCTTTAAGCCCTCTGTATTATGGGAATAGGAGTCTGGAAATAACAATCCGGAACCAACTGCATCACCTAATGCAGAACATTCTGACACAATCGGTGGCTCAGCCAATGAAATAACAGATTCAGCCCACGAAATACTGGCAGTAATTGCCCCGTGGACGGAACCATTCCTAGCCTACTTAATCAGGCAGGAACTTCCCAAAGATCAAAATGAGGCCCGCTGCATAGTTCGGCGATCTAAAGCCTACAAGGTCCATAAGGGAGAACTTTATAAGAAAAGCACAACCGGAGTCCTTCAAAGGTGTATCTCCGAAGAGGAAGGGAGAAATCTCCTGGCTGAAATTCACGCCGGACTCGGCGGGCACCACGCCGCCGCCCGGGCCCTTGTAGGCAAGGCCTTCCGTACAGGATTTTATTGGCCGACCTCCCGGGCAGATGCTCAGGACTTAGTCCAACGATGTGTCAGTTGCCAGCTCTTTGCTAATCAGAGCCACATGCCACCCACCGCCCTCAAAACTATACCCATTACTTGGTCGTTCGCGTCTGGGGGCTTGACATGGTTGGACCCCTTAAAGGGGGAACCCACAAGCACAAATACTTATTGGTCATGGTGGACAAATTCACCAAATGGATAGAGGCCAAGCCGGTTAAAACGGCAGAATCCGGACCGGTGATAGACTTCATATCCAAGGTGGTACACCGTTTTGGCGTCCCCCACAGCATCATCAATGATAACGACACAAATTTCATGGCTGACGAGGTTAAACTCTGGTGCAAAAACATGGGCATCAAGCTCGACTACGCTTCAGTCTACCACCCTCAAACTAATGGTCAAGTGGAACGAGCAAATGGTCTAATCATGAGCGGCATCAAACCCAGATTAGTGCGGTCCCTAATGGAATCTAACACGCACTGGGTAGAGGAGCTTGACTCTGTACTCTGGGGGCTGTGGACCACGCCAAACCGCACAACCGGATTCACACCATTTTTTATGGTATACGGCGCTGAGGCAGTTTTGCCCTGCGATATAATTCATGACTCACCTCGCATGCGCATGTACGAGGAAAGAGAAGCCGAGTTGGATCGGCAGGACAGTTTGGACGCTTTAGAGGAGGAGCGCGACGTGGCAAAATCCCATTCCACATTCTATCAACAGCAGGCTCGAAGATATCAAAGCAGAGAAGTACGGGCCAAAACTTACAATGTTGGCGAGCTAGTTCTACGCCTGCCGGACAAGAAAAAGGACAAACTTAAGCCCAAATGGGAAGGTCCCTTCATCATCGACCAAGTCCTTACCGGCGGGGCATACCGTTTACGCAACGCATCTGACATTCGACTCGAGCCAAACCCATGGAACGCAGCCCGTCTCCGAAGATTTTACGCCTAGCACCGGACTCAGGGTTCGTCTCCTTCCTCCGTCCACCTCTCATGTTTTTTTGCTGTCTTTGTTTTCCCTCCTTTTTCCTCCCTCTTTCAGTACAAACCTCTTAAGGGCTAATCTGCGCTTTGTTCGCACTCACTGGAGCACCTCTGCGATTGTTACGGCCGGGTCAGCCGGATGTGTACCTCAGGCTGGGTGAAGCCAAAGGCTAGCGTTCTTAAGGGAATATTCGGTCGGTGACCTGAAAGATGATTTATTACTTACTTATTTATCTGCCCCCAGATGCTTTTTCTGCTATTTTCGCATTCCGAGACATGCACTTTAGGGCATGCCTCCCAGGGAAAGGAACCCTTAACGGAACTATTCTCCCTGGAAGATGTTTCTTACTAACCATGTAATATAACATAGCTAGTTGGGCACTTGTCTGATAAAGCAATTATGACCCCTACGCCTTGTCTCCATGCATGCCCCGGTTCTTTTATAACCGTAGGGGTATTCGGACACACTCCGGACCGTTGGGTCCCGAGGTTGAAGCGAAAAGGTCCGCAAAGGCAAACCATCTACAATCCGGCTAGAAGGCATTTTACATGTCATTTTAAAATTACATCGTCAAACAGACTGATTGTACTCCTCTTCAAACCCATCTAACAGGCTGTCTAATTTACAGTCCTGTTGGGAATATTTCGCGGCCAACTCTACTTGGCCGTACATCAGGCTCACAGGGATCTCCTTCCCATCGGGCCCCACAGGTTCGACCTCGGCCATGTGGTTTGGGTCAGCCTTCGGGTACCGCGTCTTCACCATGGCCCAGGCCTCCCTGGCGCCTTGACGGCAGGCCAACATCTTCCACAGATGGAGACGCCGACGTACTCCCTGAAGCTTCTCATCAAGCCCTCCAAGACCCTCGGGTAGGGAGACGGAAGGCCATAAGTCCTGCACGACGCCGCTCATCGCCTGCCGAACAAGTTCGTGCAGTTGCAGCAGCTCGGGAAGAGGGTCTCCCGTGGAACCAGACATCTCCTCCGCCGGATGACCTGTGAGCACACCTACAGACACATTTCTGTCAATCGACTTCCTCGCCGAACTCTTCTTTTCAAAAGAGTTTGCTCAAGCACTTACTATAAATGCCGCGACGAAGCCGCCGATTCTCCTTTCCGGAGTTAGACAGCTAGACCCGAACATCTTTTAGTTCTTCGCCCAGCTAGGTGTTGGCATCTTGGAGTTTGTTCCTCTCCTGCTGCACCGTCATAAGCACCCTCTCGCCGGCCTTCAACTGGTGTAGCAGCTGTTGCTTGTCCGGATCTAGTCCGGCATCCTCTGCAATATTATTGTCAGACTATACACACACGCCGCACTTCATAAACTACTTCTTTCAAAATATGAATTACCATAGGGGGTCTCCGTGGCTCCCCCGGCAGCGGCTAGTGCGGCCTCAAGTTGGGCCTTGCATTCTTGAAGCTCCTGAGACAAGTGGGTATTCTTCTCAGTAAGATCCTGCATAACAAATGATCCTTAAATCAGTTAGTTTAACTATTTTAAGTCTCGGGGGCTACTGGCATATATAACTATTAAAATTCCGTACCCGTATGTCCTTTACATACTGCTCCGTGGCTCTGGTTAAACCATCTTGAGCAGCACGGAGGTGCGCGTCTCCCGCATAAAAGGCATTTAACGCCTCAGGGGAGAAACACACGTCACGAAGAACTGTCCGACGGCGCCTGTGATTCATGGCGCTCTCCACCTCAGACCTGGTAGCGGACAACCTGTCAGCATCCTCCGTTGGAGGAGCATCCGGCTCGTGCCTTGAGCTCGCCTCCCCCTCCGGACCAGGCGTTTGAGCCTGGCTGGCGGAGGCTTGGTGGGCACCCTCTCCGGACTCAGTCCGGCGAGCGCTCTTTCTCCTGGAAGAATCATGAGCATTAATATGCCTCCCAGGAGTCTTTCCCTTAAAAGACAATGGTGCACCACACCTTTGCTGCGACGTTTCAATTCGCGCCGCACTCCTCTTCCGCCTGCTAGGCCGCACTGACCTCGTTTGGTCAGTCGCCGCGGGCTCGGCTTCCTGCTGTAAAGGCACCTCCTGCCAAGCACCATTGGTGCATGGTGGTCAGAAATAAGCATTAAAAAACTAACGGTGTCAGGACTTCGGTCGTACTCACCTGGGAAGCCGGACATAAACCCGGATAGTCAGCCGTAATGGCGACTAAAGCATTGTCTATGCTGAGCTGGTGGAACACCCCGTCGATCAATTCCACCTTTATGTCCGGATCCTCTTTGGAGGCCGGATCAAGGGATCTTCCCGTATCCTCGGGTTGTGGATTTGGGCTTTTTATGCCCTCCACATCCCGACGCAGTTCCTGCGTCAAAATCATAAAGTAAGACACTTATCTTTGAAAGCACGGATCAGACATATAAGCGTCCGCTTACCCAGCTCCAAGGGTTATTCATGGAGAATCCATTCAATGGATTCATGCGGAGGAAGTCCTCCTTCTCCCCCTTGTACAAGCCGGACAGGATCTTCACCAGCTCGACGGCCGATCCCGGCCCCGTGCGGCCATGATGGAAGGCGTCATTCTCCCCGTTAAAATCCCACATAGGGTGGCCCCTATATTGGAGCGGCTGCACCCCTCACATAAGGCATGTGGCCATGACTCCAATCATGGTTAATCCGGAATGGGCTAGTAGCCGTATCCGGCCCATCAGATAGTGGACGCTCCTATCATCTTCCCGTCAAGGGCTCCGCGGGCGCCAACTCAGGCGTTTCTTCAGAGGAGCGTTGCTAAACTCGGGAGGCCGATCCGAACTGGATCCGGCAGCGGGGCATCTTCCATATAGAACCACTCTGAAGGCCAGTCTTCGGATGCCTTCTTCGGGGTTCAGGATAGATATCCGGTCCCGGCGATGCACCATATTTCGGCTCCGCCCACTTGATATATCGACCCCCCGTGAGAACGGGGTACGAGGCAAAACAGCCTCTTCCACAGTGCAAAATGGGGCTCGATGCCCAATAACAGCTCGTAAAGAGCTACAAAGCCCGCGATATGCAAAATGGAGGCAGGCGTGAGGTGGTGAAGTTGGAGTCCATAGAACTCCAGGAGCCCCCGGAGAAACGGATATATAGGAAATTCGAGTCCCCTTATTAAGTAGGGGATGAAGCATACCCGCTCTCCATTGGAGGGATTGGGGACGCTCTCCGCCTGCTTCCCACCCTTGTAGGTGGACAGTCCGGCTCGAACCGGAACCATAAAGGCTGGGGGGAGATATCCCTCTGCTTGGAGCGTCACTAACTCGCTATGCGGGGCTGAGCATCTCCTCCAATCTCCTGGCTGAGGACTGGGAGCACGAGAAGAGGAGCCGCGTCGACTATCCATGTTGGAATGGATTTTTTGTCAGATGCGCCTTGATGAGTACTTGCGGAAGGAGGATGGTGTGATTTGGATCTGGATCCTCGCCTCTCTTATAGGCGGCTTATTTGCGCAGCTAGGGGGTAAAACGTAAGAATACCCTGGCTTTTCGCATTCGTACAACACGTGGAAGAAGGCCATTATTGGACGTGGAAGCCAAGGAGCTCAACATTTATGAAGCAACTGGACACTATCCGGCAAACACATGGAACATGAAGGAGAACCCGCCTTGCAAACGCCAAAGACAATTTACGCACCGGACTCGTCGTCATTGAAGCCAGGTTCGGGGGCTACTGAGGGAGTCCCGGACTAGGGGGTGTCTGGACAGCGGAACTATCATGATCGGCCGGACTCCAAGACTATGAAGATACAAGATTGAAGACTTCGTCCCGTGTCCGGATGGGACTTTCCTTGGCGTGGAGGGCAAGCTTGGCGATACGGATATGTAGATCTCCTACCATTGTAACCGACTCTGTGTAACCCTAGCCCTCTCCGGTGTCTATATAAACCGGATGGCTTTAGTCCGTAGGAGGAACGACAATCATACCATAGGCTAGCTTCTAGGGTTTAGCCTCCTTGATCTCGTGGTAGATCTACTCTTGTAACACACATCATCAATATTAATCAAGCAGGACGTAGGGTTTTACCTCCATCAAGAGGGCCCGAACCTGGGTAAAACATCGTGTCCCTTGTCTCCTGTTACCATCCGCCTAGGCGCACAGTTCGGGACCCCCTACCCAAGATCCGCCGGTTTTGACACCGACACACATCCTTTAGTCCATGCCACTTGATTGTTGAACTCATCTGAAACATACTAGGTAAAAGTGTTAGTCCAACAAGAGATATGTTGACATTAATTACTAAAACCACCCAGGGAGCACTTGTGCTTTCACATAGAAAGATAGCAAAGCCCTTGACTCAACACTAATCTTGATTATAGATAGCTCACGGACTCGATTACATAAAAAGATCACAAAGCAAAACTCAAAACTACTTGATATCAAAACTTCAATCTACTAGATCAAGATACTACTAAAAGGATCAAACTAAATAAAACGGTAAAAATAGGAGTGTGATGGTGATACGATACCGGGGCACCTCCCCCAAGCTTGGTAGTTGCCAAGGGGAGTGCCCTTACCCATGTGATTATGTCTCCTTCTTCATGGTTGGTGTTATGATCTTCTTGGCGATGATGCCCCTCAGGATACGATTCTCCTCCTCGAGCTTATTGACTTGTTGTTTGAGGTCCATAATTTCTTTGCGGAGCTTGCCCGTAACGGCTAAAGCTCCCTTTACCCAAGGATGCTGCATAGCTTCTGGAGAACAAGTGACGCTCTTTTTCATATTTTCATAAGAAAGAAATCTAAAGTTGGAAGTGATGACCGAATTTGGAATAGAAGAGCTATGTAGTTCCCCCAGCATGAATTCTGCTTGGAGACGAGAGGTAACTTTCTGATCTTCCTCCATGGCATCTATCCTTTTCAAGTCGGCCTCCATCTCATCCTCCGTTGATGGTATAAAGTCATAAGCATCGCTATTTGCTCCTGGACCTGGTGTCGGGTTAGACACCCGACTCTCCCCGACTGACTCTTGAGAAGACATCTTGCTCTTAAACTGCAACAGGAACAACAAATGAAAATAGAGGATATTTGCATGATACGGTGGTCAAAACCTCTGGAAGATTATATAATGAATTTTTACCGACCAAAATACGTAACGTGTAAGAAAACAGAGTCCGGGAGGCACACGAGGTGGCCACGAGACAGGGGGGTGCGCCCAGGAAGGGTGGGCGCGCCCTCCACCCTCGTGGAGGCCTCGTTGTCAGTGTCAAAACTGGCGGATCTCGGGTAGGGGGTCCCGATCTGTGCGTCTAAGGCTAATGGTAACAGGAGGCAAGGGACACGATGTTTTACCCAGGTTTGGGCCCTCTCGATGGAGGTAAAATCCTACTTCCTGCTTGATTGATCTTAATGATATGACTATTACAAGAGTTGATCTACCACGAGATCGTAGAGGCTAGACCCTAGAAGCTAGCCTATGATGATTATGATTGTCCCTCTATGGACCAAACCCTCCCGTTTATATAGACACCGGAGGGGGCTAGGGTACACAGAGTCGGTTATAAAGAAGGAAATCTAATATCCGGATCGCCAAGCTTGTCTACCACGCAAAGGAGAGTCCCATCCGGACATGGGACGAAGTCTTGAGTCTTGTATCTTCACGGTCCAACAGTCCGGCCAAAGTGTATAGTCCGGCTGTCCGGATACCCCCTAATCTAGGACTTCTTTAGTAGCCCCTGAACCAGGCTTCAATGACGATGAGTCCGGCGCGTAGATTGTCTTCGGCATCCAATTCTGCGAGATAATTTCCGCACACCACCATAGAGAGCATAACACTTCACAAATCTGATCTGATGACAATTTTTTTGTACGGTGTGCCCTTACGCCGTGGCCTGGCCCACCACGAACTGGTTTTTCTTGGCCTGCCTTGATACGTGTTGCGAGGCGGTTTTATTGGTACACCTTGCCAAAGCAGAGATCGTGTTCCCCTTATCACGGGATCCTCCATCAATACGGGCGCGTGCAACCCCACGACGCCTGTTGGCATGACTCCGTGTTTTTAGGTAAGTCCCAAGCGGTTATGCTGAGGACGCTTGATATTCACCCCCTTTATAGAGGGGGCGAGGCCTATCCCTCTTTTCTACCATGCTTGCGCCTTTTCGCATCTCGACTCCCAACACCCGAAACCCAAGCTTAAGCACTTCGGATCTTCAATCATGTCTGGATCCAACCTTCAAGGCCGGTGGATGGCCTCCTCTGTCACAGAGGAGGACACTGCGAAGCTTAGGGAGGTCAGATATCTGACCGCCAACATCAAGCACAGGCTTCCTGCTCCAGGGCAGGTTGTCCCTACTCCCGAGCCCAACGAGAGCGTCGTATTTGTTTCTCACTTCCTCCGCGGCTTAGGCTTCACCCTTGATCCCTTTGTGAGAGGGCTCATGTTCTGTTACGGGCTAGATTTTCATGATCTAGCTCCGAACGCCATCCTTCACATCTCGTCGTTCTTCATCGTGTGCGAAGCCTTTCTCCACGTCACCCCGCACTTCGGCTTATGGCTCAAGGCCTACAACGTGAAGATGATTGAGGGGCGACACCCGGAGTGCGGAGGTGTTGTAATAAGCAGGAACGCTGACGCCCCGTGGCCAGAGGGCTTCTTCCCGGAGGTGTCCGATCTATGGCAGCGGAGGTGGTTTTACGTCACGGCTCCCAGAGGCACAAAGTGGGTGGCTGCCCCCAACTTTCGTTCGAGCCCTCCACCTCAACTGGCGTCGTGGGCCAATGTGGGATAGGATTGGGGGCCTTCTAATGATGTACCAACATTGCAAGGCCGCATTCGGGAGCTTCTTGAGAGGGACATTACCCTTGTCAGCGTAATTTAGGTAATGCTAGTCCGACGGATCTTGCCGTGCAAATGCCGGCCTCTCCAGATGTGGGAATTCAATCCAGAAGGTCCGCGGACTATTCTGCACTTCTTCGGCATGATGCTCGAAGGGATGTGTAAGTTATTCTTTGGACCACAAGTAAAGTGTCCGGACACCACCGAGGATGCGGGCCTGAGCTGCGACCACCCAGATACCCGAGTAAGTGACCTAGAAACCGAACACTTCGTTTATATTTATCGTAACATTATTCTGAAAACCATCCGCGGCCAGGAATGGCTCAGCAAGACGGAGAGAATCAGGTGTCCGGCGCCACTTCCCGAAGGCTCACCTAGTCCTGCCATAGCCAAGATGCTTAGTCATGTGATAAGACAAGTGCCTTCGGGTAAAGACGAAGGGAAGAACAGAGAAGAAGAACTTCACACATTGCACATCCAAACCGGGGGAATTGCTACCTCCACAAAGGAGGATAGTCGGGGAGGGGAATCTAAGGTCTCCTCCCCTCGCAGGAAGAAAAGGGCCTCCTCCGAAGACTTGGAGATGGAGGTTCCCAAACAAGGGAAGAAATCTTCACCAGGGGGCCCTGCCCCGAAGGGCGTCCTCACCGCGCCATGCCTGCAAACGGGCCAGCCCTCAGCCGAGCTGTAAGTTAATCGTAAATACAAAGCTACCGCTTCCTCCTCCGAGAACAATAACCAGGATCCATTCCTTGCAGTCCGGCTAGAAGCTCTTCTCAACAGAGTTCGTCTTCGGGGGATCTCCTTCCGGAGATGATGGAGAGTGAAACCCCACCAACCTCTCCACCTCATGGGGCGGGCGCCCCGAGATGTCGTCATGGAGGAGTATAGATTTGCCGAGGCCAGAAGCTAGTACTTCGTCCGCCCTAACCCCGGAGCGTTCGACTCCCACGGGGGGGCGATAAGAAGGGTCCGGCACAGTTCGGTGACCGGCTGGACACGCTGACGGGCCTTCTGGAGCGAGCTGCTCTCTCGGAGGATCACCGTTCATTAATGAGCATGGTGCTTGGGAAGATTTCATCTGCCACAAGCGGGCTGAATGAAGCTTTTACGAGCCTGCCCAGAGGCTTTGAGGTATGTAATGAAATACGTAATTTTCTGATTATGGCGCACGTGCTAGGTGTGCTCCATGTGGATAGTAGCCCCTGAGACTCTGGTTGCCAGGCCTAGGCGGCAAACGGAGGATCACATTGTTGAGTAATGATCGCATTGTATTCATGCGCAGGTGGCTAACGGTCCGGCAGCCACCGGTCCGTTGAAGTCGCCGAACTGAGGCGGCAGATTGAAGTTGTTGATGCCGACATCACATTTGTGAATGAGCGGCTTCACGAGTCACAAAGTATGTGCTCTGCTTTCCTTATTTTTTATAGGAAATATTAAGAGGAGCATGATGTTAATGTGATATGCTTGGACTGCAGGCGGAGCTGCTGCCGTGGAGGCCCTGAGGGCGGAACTTGCCCTAGCCAAGGAACAAGACCGGGCTAGCAATGCGGCTGCCCTAAAGGCGGCCGAAGAGTTGAGAGCAGAACAGGCTGCTCATCGCCGAAGCAAAGATAAAATAGCCGAGATGGCTATGGAGCTAAAAAACGCCGCCAACCGGTATGAGCTCCTTGAAAAAGAGAGTCAGGCTAATTCGGCTGACCTGAATAAGGCCCTGGATGGGGCCAAGGAGACGCGTTCTGAAATTAGGGATGCGAGGGAGGAGCTTCGACAGGCAGGAGAAATTGCGGCTGGAAAGCCCTATTTGTTGCGGATGAAGTTCTTAGATCCAAAGTACGCCCCGCTGGATCGATGTTGGAGCCCTGCAGACGCGTATGCAGACCTGGCGAAGAGTACGGCTGATGCGGCCAAGTTTTTCGAGGATCAAAAAGATAATGAAGCGGAAAAGCTGTTCGGGTCGCAATTCAGTGCTCCAACGCACACGTTGCCATTGAGTGAAAGGATGGCCACTGTGGCCGAGCTCCATAGGTTCTCTGGTCTTGCAATGAGGTCTGTAATAGACCATCTATGGCCGAAGGGGCAGAAGCCGGACAGTTGGTTTAGTGCAACAATTCCTTGGTGTCGTATCACAAATTGATGCCATGAAGAGGTCGGCGTGTATAGAGGGTGCACGAATGGCTCTTGCCCGTGTTAAAGCATATTGGACAGATATGGAGGCCACCATCATTGCAACCCAGAATCCGGCGGGAAGCCAGGATCCAGCCGAGCACTACTTGGAGCAGGTAACAGAACGTGCTCGTTTAATAGAGGCTCAGTGCTCGAAGAATGTCATGTTCGAGTGACAAATTGTTTCATTGTAAGAACAATTTTATTGTAATTATGGAGGCTATGTTTATACTTTTCGCCCGAAAGTGTTATTGTGCCTCCTGTGCGGCCGTTTTATGTATATATGTAATCTGAAAGTTAGCGGTCGTTGGCTTTAGCCCCCACGCATACAATGCGGGGGTGTTCAAAAAAATATGCGTAATCACACTTGATCCAACGTCTTGGTCCATTAAGGAGGTGATCGCACATTGAACTAGGCAACCGGACTATATAGCTTTAACACTTTCACTTAGCCATAGGAGTCTGACGGTGGGGCTACTATGTAGCCCCTGGTACCTTTGCATGCATCCGAATACGGGCGCGTGTGTACATGACCGGGAAACGGTCCTTCGTTAATGCGGAGGAATCCTAAAGATTCCGATGAGTCCTTGAGTGGTTGACCAGTCTCTCGCTATATCATGACAGTCAGTTTTCGACTTTCTCTACTGAGGTGCTCATCCAGAATAACCAGGGCACAATCGTAGTAGTTCTCCTTTGGCCGCCTTAGCCGATAAGAACGGAACGTAAGGCGGCAAACCCAGGAGCCAGGCAAACCCAACATTTGACCAAAGACATGATTCGGAGCTGATGCATATAAGGCCAAACTCGCGACGCCGAACACTCCCGAAGGTATTCGGACTTTAGAACATTTACTGGGCTGAATAACACCCTTTATTATGAACCCTGTATTTCCAGGTACGTGCATTATTCTGTCGTGGCGAAATGCCAATAACGACAGTATCCCCCGTGGGTGTAGTACCCATGGGATGTGTAAGCAACAAGAGACAATAAAGAAGGTTTACACGGGGGCTTAATCTAAAGAGAAACCTTTGAGCGGGGCCTTGCTGCACGTCTGCGCCTTTGTCTCTGTTGTGCCGTGTCCTGGGAGGGTATCGCACGAATGGTGTCTGTAAAAAGAAAAACTCATGTAGAAGAGTATGACGTAAGCATGCGAAGAGTTGGCTATTATCAATGGATAGTAGAAGTGTGAGACATTGGACTGTTAATAAGGTCAAGCCAAAAGGTGGGATTTATTAAATATCTATAGCCCCTGGTGTCCTCCATGGGATTACATGTATAGCGCCCAGCTCAGGTTTATCTGGACCGTGTTCGTGGTCTTAACGATCGATCATGCGTTCTGATATTGGAGGCCGCTTAGTGTCTGGCTGCTAGAGCCGTCGCGTACTCTTCCGTGCATAAGGAACGCTCTGTATTTCCGTTAACGGTGATGACGCCACGTGGACCGGGCATCTTGAGTTTAAGGTAGGCATAGTGCGGTACTGCATTGAAGCGGGCAAAGGCCGTTCTCCCGAGCAGTGCATGATAACCACTTTGGAGGGGGCGATGGTGAAGAGTAGTTCTTCGCTTTTGAAGTTGTCGGGGGAACCGAATGTCACCTCTAGTACGAGGGAGCCCCTGCAGCGGGCTTCAACCTGGTATCACCCCTTCAAAGGTGGTGTTACTTTGGCTGATTCTGGATGGGTCTATCCCCATTCTGCGGACAGTGTCCTGGTATATTAAATTGAGACTACTGCCGCCGTCCATGAGGACACGAGTGAGATGGTATCCGTCGATTATTGGGTCGAGCACCAAGGCAGCTAATCCTCCGTGCCACATACTAGTCGGGTAGTCCTGATACATCTCCGTCATATCTATAATTTTTTATTGTTCCATGCCAATATTATCCAACTTTCATATACTTTTGGCAACTTTTTATATTATTTTTTGGTTCTAACATATTGATCCAGTGCCCAGTGCCAATTCCTGTTTGTTGCATGTTTTATGTTTCGCAGAAACCCAATATCAAATGGAGTCCAAACGGGATAAAAACGGACGGAGAATTATTTTGGAATATTTGTGATTTTTGGGAGGAAGAATCAACGCGAAACGGTGCCCGAGGTGGCCACGAGAGTGGCCCATGCCACCACTCCAGGTGGGCATGCCCCCCTATATCGTGGGCCACCCGTAAGGCGGTTGATGCCCTTCTTTGGCCGCAAGAAAGCTATTTTTTGGAAAACAATCTGGGCGAAGGTTTCAATCCAATCGGAGTTACGAATCTCCAGATATAAAGGAAACGGTGCTAGGGAAGAATTCGAGAATGCAGAAACAAAGAGATAGATCCAATCTCGGAGGGGCTCTCGCCCCTCCCAAGCCATGGGAGCCAAGCACCAGAGGGGAAACCCTTCTCCCATCTAGAGAGAAGGTCAAGGAAGAAAAATAAGAAGGGGGGCTCTCTCCCCCTTGCTTCCGGTGGCGCCGGAACGCCGCCGGGGGCCATCATCATCACCGCGATCTTCACCAACACCTCCGCCATCTTCACCAACATTTCCATCACCTTCCCCCATTTATATTCAGCGGTCCACTCTCCCGCAACCCGTCGTACCCTCTACTTGAACATGGTGCTTTATGCTTCATATTATTTTCAATGATGTGTTGCCATCCTATGATGTCTGAGTAGATTTTCGTTGTCCTATCGGTGATTGATGAATTGCTATGATTGGTTTGAGTTGCATGTTTTATTATTGGTGTTGTCCTATTGTTCCCTCCATGTCGCGCAAGCGTGAGGGATTCCCGCTGTAGGGTTTGCAATATGTTTATGATTTGCTTATGGTGGGTGGCGTGAGTGACAGAAGCACAGACCCGAGTAAGTAGGTTGTTTGCGTATGGGATAAAGGGGACTTGATACTTTAATGCTATGGTTGGGTTTTACCTTAATGAATATTTAGTATTTGTGGATGCTTGCTAGAGTTCTAATCATAAGTGCATATGATCCAAGTAGAGAAAGTATGTTAGCTTATGCCTCTCCCTCAAATAGAATTGCAATAGTGATTACCGGTCTAGTAACATAGTCAATTGCTTAGGGACAATTTCACAACTCCTACCACCACTTTTTCACACTCGCTATATTTACTTTATTGCTTCTTTATCCAAACAGCCCCTAGTTTATATTTACGTGTTCTTTATTATCTTGCAAACCTATCCAACAACACCTACAAAGTACTTCTAGTTCCATACTTGTTCTAGGTAAAGCAAACATCAAGCGTGCGTAGAGTCGTATTAGTGGCCAATAGGACTTGAGAGAGTATTTGTTCTACCTTTAGCTCCTCGTTGGGTTTGACACTCTTACTTATCGAAAGAGGCTACAACTATCCCGTATACTAGCGGGTCATCAAGACCTTTTTCTGGCACCGTTGCCGGGGAGTCATAGCGTGGGGTGAATATTCTCGTGTGTGCTTGTTTGCTTTGTCACTAAGTAGTTTTTATTTGTTGTTCTAAGTTGTTATCTATCTTTTGTTATGGATATGGAACACGAAATACCAAAAAAATTAGGTGTACTTGGTACTCATGGAGATGGGGTAACTCCTAAAACCCTCGATTCTCATTATGTGAAAGATATTATGTACTACTTTGATAATCCTGAGAAAACCCCATTCATCTTTATAATGGGAGACACGTTGGATCAACTTGAGTACTTTAGGGATTATCGCTTGACAATAAAAGGGAAACTATTATGGGATCAAATTCAAATGTTGAAGTGGTATGCTAGGCAACTATGCTTGAGATATGATATTACTTGTTGCTCTAGGATGAAGGCTCCACACCTTCCCTTTTCGTACAAATTTAATGATAATGAAACCTTAGCTTCTTATGCTAATGGTATATATGATTACTATGATGTTGAACAAATAGAAGAATTTGTTACTTTTAAGGCTGCTTATGAAATTGAATCTTTGTTTGAAAAGTATGAAGCTTTAGATGATGATGTTTATAGGCCTGAAAATCTTGCTATACTTAGATATTGCTATGAAAATTATGAATATAATTACAATATTAATTCATTTATTAAGGAAGTCTCCGCTGTCCAAGAAGAGACTAATATTTTGCAGGAAGCTATGGAAGAAGAAATTGATGAAACTGTGAGCTCATAGGATGAAAAAGATGATGAGGAGAGCAAAGAACAAAAGGAGGAAGAGCGGATTTATCACCCGTTCCCACCTTCTAATGAGAGTAACTCTTCAACCATACATTGTTTAATTCCCCTTCGTGCTTACCGAAGGATGATTTCTATGATGATTGCTATGATGATTATTATGATCCCGTTGATTCTCTTGAAATATCCCTTTTTGATGATGCTTTCTATGCCTGTGGCCAAGATGCCAATATGAATTATGCGTATGGAGATGAACTTGCTATAGTTCCTTAGGTTAAACATGAAATTGTTGCTATTGCACCCACGCATGATAGTCCTATTATCTTTTTGAATTCTCCCGACTACACTATATCGGAGAAGTTTGTGCTTATTAAGGATTATATTGATGGGTTGCCTTTTACCATTGCACATGATGATTTTGATGAATGTAATATGCATGTGCTTGCTGCTCCTACTTGCAATTATTATGAGAGGGGAACTATATCTCCACCTCTCTATGTTTCCAACACGATAGAATTGCAAGAAACTGTTTATACTATGCATTGGCCTTTACTTTGTGTGCATGAATTGTTCTTTTATGACATGCCGATGCATAGGAAGAGAGTTAGACTTTGTTATTTCTTGATATATGTTACTTTGTGCTCACTACTAAATTACAAATCATTGTTAATTAAAATTGGCTTTGATATACCTTGGGATCCGGGTGGATTCATTACTTGAGCACTAAATGCCTAGCTTAATGGCTCTAAAGAAAGCGCTGCCAGGGAGACAACCCGGAAGTTTTAGAGAGTCATTTATTTCTGTTGAGTTCTTTCATTTAGTTTAAAAACAAAAAAATAAAGAGGGGAACCCTAAAACTTTTCAAAAAGGAAAGTGAAAGTGAGAAAGACAAGCATTGTTGAAGTGGGAGAGCTCCTTGAACTTTGTTCATGCTCACGGAAACTTTGTGAATCTTGATTACAGAAACTTTTCATCAAAAATAATTATCCCCTTTTATAATTCCATTGTATTACAAAAATTATGTGCTAAGGTTTGCCTTTAGGATGTTTATGGTGCTTGTTGGTTTGTATGGTGCAGGACAGAAACTTTGTCTGTAGTGCGCGATTTTACATTTTTAACTGGAACGTCAATTGGTTCTTATTACTTTTGCACTGTCTTGTTATACAACTTGTTTATTTTTCCTAATTTTGGTAGAATTTTTGGGGTAACAGAAGTATGGTGGATGTTCAGATTGCTACAGACTGTTCTGTTTTTGACAGATTCTGTTTTTGATGCATAGTTTGTTTGTTTTGATGAATCTATCAATTTATATCAGTGGATTAAGCCATGAAAAGTTATGTTACAGTAGACACAATGCAAAAACAAAATATGAATTGGTTTGCTACAGTACTTAGAGTAGTGATTTTCTTTATTATACTAACGGATCTTACCGAGTTTTCTGTTGAAGTTTTGTGTGGATGAAGTGTCTAATCGAGGATGTCTCGATATGAGAAAAAGGAAGAGAGGCAAGAGCTCAAGCTTGGGGATTCCCAAGGCACCCCAAGTAAATATTCAAGGAGACACAACTCAAGCATCTAAGCTTGGGGATGCCCTAGAAGGCATCCCCTCTTTCTTCAACAAGTATCGGTATGTTTTCGTATTCGTTTCGTTCATGCATTATGTGCAAGTCTTGGAGCGTCTTTTGCATTTAGTTTTCACTTTTAATTTATGCACCATGCTGGTATGAGATAGTCCTTAGTTGATTTATAGCTTGCTCATTGCACCTCACTTAAATCTTTTGAGTATGGCTTTATAGAATGCTTCATATGCTTCACTTATATCATTTGAAGTTTGGATTGCCTGTTTCTCTTCACATAGAAAACCGCCATTTGTAGAATGCTCTTTTGCTTCACTTATATTTGTTAGAGTGTGGGCATATCTTTTGTAGACAGAATTAAACTCTCTTGCTTCACTTATATCTTTTTAGAGAGATGACAAGAATTGGTCATTCACATGGTTAGTCATAAAATCCTACATAAACTTGTAGATCGCTGAATATGATATGTTTGATTCCTTGCAATAGTTTTGCGATATAAAGGTGGTGATATTAGAGTCATGCTAGTGGGTAGTTGTGGATTGTAGAGACACTTGTGTTGAGGTTTGCAAGTCCCGTAGCATGCACGTATGGTAACCGTTGTGTGACAAATTTGAAGCATGGGGTGTTTCTTTGATTGTCTTCCTTATGAGTGGCGGTCGGGGACGAGCGATGGTATTTTCCTACCAATCTATCCCCATAGGGGCATGCGTAGTAGTACTTTTCTTCGAGGGCTAATAAAATTTTGCAATAAGTATATGAGTTCTTTATGACTAATGTGAGTCCATGGATTATACTCACTTTTACCTTTCCATCATTGCTAGCCTCTTCGGTACCGTGCATTGCCCTTTCTCACCTCGAGAGTTGGTGCAAACTTCGTCGGTGCATCCAAACCCCGTGATATGATACGCTCTATCACACATCAGCCTCCTTATATCTACCTATCATGGCATTTCCATAGGCATTTCGAGATATATTTCCATGCAACTTCCATCATCATCATATACATGACTTGAGCATTTATTGTCATATTCCTTTGCATGATCGTAAGATAGCTAGCATGATGTTTTCATGGCTTGTCCAATTTTTGATGTCATTACTATGCTAGATCATTGCACATCCCGGTACACCGCCGGAAGCATTCATATAGAGTCATATCTTTGTTCCAGTATCGAGTTGTAATATTGAGTTGTAAGTAAATAAAAGTGTGATGATCATCATTATAGAACATTGCCCAATGAAAAAAAGAGAAAAATAAAAAAAGGGAAAGGCCAAAGAAGCCTAAATAAAAGGAGAAAAGAAAAAAAAAAGGGGGGCCAAAGAAGCCCACCGAAAAAAAAGAAAAAGAAAGAAAAAAAGAAAAAAAAGGAGAAAAGAAAAGGGGCAATGTTACTATCCTTTTTCCACACTTGTGCTTCAGAGTAGCACCATGTTATTCATATAGAGAGTCTCCTATGTTATCACTTTCATATACTAGTGGGAATTTTCATTATAGAACTTGGCTTGTATATTCCAACGATGGGCTTCCTCAAATGCCCTAGGTCTTCATGAGCAAGCAAGTTGGATGCACACCCACTTAGTTTTTTTTTGTTGAGCTTTCATACACTTATAGCTCTTAGTGCATCCGTTGCATGGCAATCCCTACTCCTTGCATTGACATCAATTGATGGGCATCTCCATAGCCCGTTGATTAACCGCGTCGATGTGAGACTTTCTCCTTTTTTGTCTTCTCCACATAACCTCCATCATTATATTCTATTCCACCTATAGTGCTATATCCGTGGCTTGCGCTCATGTATTGCGTGAGGGTTGAAAAAGCTGAAGCGCGTTAAAAAGTATGAACCAATTGCTCGGCTTGTCATCAGGATTGTGCATGATGGGGGCATTTTGTGTGATGAAAATGAAGCATGGCCAAACTATATGATTTTGTAGGGATAAGCTTGCTTTGTCCTTGTTGTTTTGAAAAGACATGATTGCTTTATTGGTACGCTCGAAGTATTATTCTTTTTATGTCAAATGATAGACTATTGCTTTGAATCACTCGTGTCTTAATATTCATGTCATGATTAGACATATGATCAAGATTATGCTAGGTAGCATTCCACATCAAAAATTATCTTTTTTATCATTTACCTACTCGAGGACGAGCAGGACTTAAGTTCCTGTGATCGAAGGTGATCGGGCAGGCCGACAAGTGGTTAAGTTTAGGGGCAACAGGCTCTACAGCGTATGCGTCTCTGAGCGCGCGTTTGCGCCTTCTATTGGGTATGTGAGCTGTGTGGATCATGTTTACTGTTTTTACCTCTGGTGGGAATTTTTTCTGTCCCCCAGTGTTCGGCTGGCGAGGCTCATCCTCATCTTCACTTGGTGTTTCCCCTCCCTTGTGTTCGGCATTTAACTTGCCGGCCTGCTCAAAGACCCAGCATTCTCTGTGAGTGTGGTTCGCAGGTTTATCAGGGCTGCCATGAATTTGGCATAGTCTGTCCAGGACTTTGTTCAGACCGGACGGTCCCTCTTTGCTGCCTTTAAATGGCTTCTTTTGTTGATCGGGTCGAGAGCCCCTGAATCCGGCGTTGACCATTGTGTTGTCTGGACTTTCTTCCTTGTTTCGGCGTTTGTTTTTGTTGCACCGTGGCTTCCCGTTGCCATCCCTGATTTCGGATGTGCCTGGGTTGCTGGTGCCTCTATGGGCCAACCGGCTGTCTTCACCCGCGCAAAAGCGGGTCATAAGGCTTGTTAAGGCTGCCATTGTCCTCGGCTTTTCCTGGCCGAGGTGTCTGGCGAGCCACTCATCCCGGATACTGTGCTTGAAGGCTGCTAGGGCTTCGGCATCCGGACAATTGACAATTTGATTCTTCTTAGTGAGGAATCTATTCTGAAGCTTGTGGGCGGACTCTCCGGGTAGTTGAATTATGTGACCTAAATCGTCAGCGTTCGGAGGTCGGACATAGGTTCCTTGAAAATTGGCCTTGAAAGCGTCCTCAAGTTCTTCCCAACTTCCGATTGAGTTTTCGGGGAGACTTTTTAACCAGTGTCGCGCTGGTCCCTTCAACTTGAGGGGAAGGTATTTGATGGCGTGGAGGTCGTACCCACGAGCCATGTGGATGTGAAGGATAGAATCCTCAATCCAGACCTCGGGGTCTGTCATCCCGTCATATGCCTCTATGTTCACGGGTTTGAAGCCTTGTGGAAATTCGTGGTCCAGTACCTCTTCGGTGAAGCACAGAGGGTGAGCGGCCCCTCTGTATCTGGACATGTTGTGGCGTTCTGTCGACTATTGTTATGTCCGGTGCTGATTCCGAACTGGTACTCGATCAGTCTGATCGTTTTGGTGACCATGATCCTGCACCGGAGCGTGTCCCCTAGATCCATAGATGGACCTGGTCGCGCCGCCTTTTTTATCCAGGAGCTCACGTAAATCGTGTGCGGCTTCAGTAGCTTCTCTATTGCGGTAATGAAGTGGTTGGTCCGGCCTACTGGTCGTATTGTTCTTCGATGGAACAGCCTCATCATTGAATTCTGGCAGTAGCTTGCGCTTTGGATAGCTCTTTGTGTGGCGATCATCGCCGTATTTTTCTTCAGTGTCTAGCACTTTATTCCATCTGCGATTGAGCGTTTCCTGTGCGTCCTTAAGCCTTTGCTTCTGCTTCTTTAGACTTCTCGCAGTGGCCATAAGCTTTTTGTGGAGGTTATCTCGTTCCAAACGTTTTTCCGGGATGATGAATGCATCATCGTCTGGACTGTGCTCCTCTCCTGGGGCGGGTTGATGTGTTCGGCCCTCGGGATCACTGTGATCGGGCATCTGCTCCGGGCTATGTTCAGCGTGACCTGGCTCATCCTGCTCCATCGCTGGGTCCATATGGTCGTTGTTGCCTTTGGAGTTGTCGGGGGTGTCGATCCTTCTAGCGCTGTTATCGTTGTTTTTACTGTGGAAGGACTTAGAGCGGCCTCTGCGCCGTCGTTTTGGATTTTATTCGGGTGTTTTGTCCTCCACTTTGTCACCATCGTCCTCCTTAGGCGTGTCCACCATGTATATATCATATGATGAGGTGGCGGTCCAGCGCCCCGTGGGCGGTGGTTCGGAATCGTCCCCTGCGCCAACATCCATACTGTTGGTGTCATCGGAGTCGAAGTCAAGCATGTTTGTTACGTCGTCGACAGTGGCTATGAAGTGGGTGGTGGGTGGGGAACGAATTTATTCGTCGCCTTCTTCCCCCTTAAGCCGGACATAGTTCGGCCAAGCATCTCCTGACAAAGAGAGAGACCTTAGTGAATTCAGCATGTCGCTGAGGGGCGAGTGCTGGAAGATATCCACGGCGGTGAATTCCATTACCGGAGCCCAACCAGACTCGACAGGCTCGGGGGCGTGCGATCTAGTACCTACAGCCGGACACAAGTCCGGGGGTCCGGAGACACAGGCTTCCTTGGGGGTGAAGTCCGTGTTCGGCTCTACCGCCAATGACTGTGCGGCTTCCGGGGCGGGGTCCATCCACCCGTCCTCGGACGACGCAATCTGCCCCGGATTTAGGTCCGGAGGTCCTGCAGGTGCGATATCCCGAGTATTGTCCCATAGCAGGTCTAAGCCGTGCTCGTCGTGACTGTTCGGCGCTCCTGGCATAGGCCCTAATCCATCAAAGATCAAGTCTCCGCGGATATCGGCCGTGTAGTTCAAGTTTCTGAACCTGACCTGATGGCCAGGGGCGTAGCTGTCGATCTGCTCCAGATGGCCAAGCGAATTGGCTCGCAGTGCGAAGCCACCAAACACGAAGATCTGTCTGGGGAGAAAAGTCTCACCCTGGACCGCGTTGTTGTTGATGATTGAAGGAGCCATCGGGCCTTGCAGCAACGACACAGAGGAACTCTCAATGAAAGCACCACTGTCAGTGTCAAAACCAGCGGATCTCGGGTAGGGGGTCCCGATCTGTGCGTCTAAGGCTAATGGTAATAGGAGGCAAGGCACACGATGTTTTACCCAGGTTTGGGCCCTCTCGATGGAGGTAAAACCCTACTTCCTGCTTGATTGATCTTGATGATATGAGTATTACAAGAGTTGATCTACCACGAGATCGTAGAGGCTAAACCCTAGAAGCTAGCCTATGATGATTATGATTGTCCCTCTACGAACCAAACCCTCCGGTTTATATAGACACCGGAGGGGGCTAGGGTTTAAACAGAGTCGGTTACAAAGAAGGAAATCTAATATCCGGATCGCCAAGCTTGTCTTCCACGCAAAGGAGAGTCCCATCCGGACACGGGACGAAGTCTTGAGTCTTGTATCTTCACGGTCCAACAGTCCGGCCAAAGTGTATAGTCCGGCTGTCCGGATACCCCCTAATCTAGGACTCCTTCACTCGTGTCCTTCCCGGACTACTTCTTTCTTTCTAAAATTCTTAAATATTCCAAAACTGGTAAAAATTGCCATTAGAATTGTTTTGGAGTCGATTTACTTACCGTACCACATACCTATTCCTTTTCGGAGTCTGGAACATTCTCGAAAGTGTCCCTTATGTATTCCTCTGGGGTTGCGGTTTCAATAATATTAGTTTCAACATTGATTGGATTACTTGAGATGTAATGTTTAATTCTTTAACTGTTCACCACCCTCGGACTTGTGCCTTCGAAGTTGTTGTTTTTTATGGCACCGGAACGATAGACCTCCTCGATAACGTAAGGACCTTCCCATTTAGAGAGAAGTTTTCCTGCAAAAAATCTTAAACGAGAGTTGAATAATAACACATAATCACCTACGTTAAACTCACGCTTTTGTATCCTTTTGTCATGCCAGCGTTTGACTTTTTCTTTGAATAGCTTGGCGTTCTCATAGGCTTGGGTTCTCCATTCATCAAGTGAGCTAATATCAAACAACCTCTTCTCACTAGCAAGTTTGAAGTCATAGTTGAGCTCTTTGATAGCCCAATATGCTTTATGTTCAAGTTCTAGAGGTAAATGACAAGCTTTTCCATAAACCATCATATATGGAGACATACCCATAGGATTTTTGCATGCAGTTCTATAGATGCATCATCAAGATTTTTGGACCAATTCTTTCTAGATCTATTGACAGTCTTTTGCAAAATTAATTTGAGCTCTCTATTGCTGAACTCCACTTGACCACTAGACTGTGGATGATAAGGAGATGGGATTCTATGATTAACATCATACTTAGCAAGCATCTTACGGAAAGCACCATGAATAAAATGTGAACCACCATCAGTCATAAGATATCTAGGGACTCCAAACCTCAGAAAAATAATTTCTTTAAGCATTTTAATAGAAGTGTTATGATCAACACTACTAGTTGGAATAGCTTCTACCCACTTAGTAACGTAATCAACAACAGCTAAAATATGTGTATAGCCATTAGAGGCAGGAAAGGATCCCATATAATCAAAGCCCCAAACATCAAACGGTTCAATAACAAGAGAATAATTCATAGGCATTTCTTAATGTCTACTAATATTACCAATTCTTTGACATTCATCACAAGATAAGACAAACATACGAGCATCTTTGAAGAGTGTAGGCCAATAAAAACCGGATTGCAATACCTTGTGTGCAGTTCTATCTCCAGCGTGGTGTCCTCCATATGATTCAGAGTGACACTTGCATAGGATATGTTCCTGTTCATGCTCAGGTACACAACGTCTAATAACACCATCTACTCCTTCTTTATAAAGGTGTGGGTCATCCCAGAAGTACTGTCTTAAATCATAAAAGAACGTTTTCTTTTGTTGGTATGTGAAACTAGGAGGTATAAATTTAGCAACAATGAAATTAGCATAATCAGCATACCAAGGAGCAGTACGAGAAGCATTAATGCCCGCTAATTGTTCATCAGGAAAGCTATCATCAATAGGCAGTGGGTCATCAAGAACATTCTCTAACCTAGACAAGTTGTCTGCAACGGGGTTCTCAGCTCCCTTTCTATCAATAATATGCAAATCAAATTCTTGGAGCAAGAGAACCCATCTAATGAGTCTAGGCTTAGCATCTTTATTTTCCATAAGATATTTAATAGCAGCATGATCAGTGTGAATAGTAACTTTGGAATCAACAATATAAGGTCTAAACTTATCACATGCAAACACAACTGCTAAGAACTCTTTTTCAGTAGTAGCATAATTTCTCTGGGCAATATCAAGAGTCTTACTAGCATACTAGATAACATTCAATTTCTTATCAACTCTTTGCCCTAGAACAGCACCTACAGCATAATCACTAGCATCACACATAATTTCAAAGGGTAAATTCCAATCAGGTGGCTGAACAATAGGTGAAGTGATCAAAGCTTTCTTAAGTATTTCAAATGCTTCTACACAATCATCATCAAAGACAAAAGAAATATCTTTTTGCAATAAATTAGTCAGAGGCCTAGACATTTTAGAAAAGTCCTTAATGAACCTCCTATAAAAACCGGCATGACCAAGGAAACTTTTTATACCTTTTATGTCCTTGGGACATGGCATCTTTTCAATAGCATCAACTTTAGCTTTATCAACTTCAATACCTCTCTCGGAGATCTTGTGCCCCAAGACAATGCCTTCATTAACCATAAAGTGGCACTTTTCCCAATTCAAGACGAGACTAGTGTCTTCGCATCTCTGCAAAACTCGATCAAGGTTGCTCAAGCAATCATCAAAAGAGGATCCATAAACGGAGAAATCATCCATGAATACCTCACATATCTTTTCACAAAAGTCAGAGAATATAGCCATCATACATCTTTGAAAGGTAGCAGGTGCATTACATAAACCAAAAGGCATACGTCTATAAGCAAAGGTACCAAACAGGCAAGTAAAAGTAATTTTCGATTGATCCTTAGCTGACACATGTATTTGAGAGAAACCAGAATAACCATCTAGAAAGCAGAAATGTGTGTGTTTGGATAGTCTTTCTAGCATTTGATCAATAAAAGGTAAAGGGTAATGATCCTTCTTAGTAGCTTTATTTAATTCACGGAAATCAATTACCATCCTATAACCTGTAATAATTCTTTGCGGGATCAATTCATCTTTATCATTAGGAACAACGGTAATACCTCCCTTTTTGGTAACACAATGGACAGGGCTTACCCAATCACTATCAGCAACGGGATAAATTATACCTGCCTCAAGGAGCTTTAGTATCTCCTTTCTTACCACTTCTTTCATCTTAGGATTCCATCGTTGTTGAGGATCTCTAACTGGTTTGGCATCATCCTCCAAATTAATTTTGTGT
This sequence comes from Triticum aestivum, assembly GCF_018294505.1. Lineage (NCBI taxonomy): Eukaryota > Viridiplantae > Streptophyta > Magnoliopsida > Poales > Poaceae > Triticum > Triticum aestivum. The sequence goes on along the minus strand of NC_057804.1, from coordinate 128,562,500 downwards.
TGACATAACGTGGGACTAATGCCCTTGAGATCATCCAGAGTATATCCAATGGCAGTACGGTGCTTCTTCAGAGTTTTCAATAATCTTTCTTCTTCTTGCTCTGAAAGGTTAGCACTAATAATAACATGATATATTTTCTTTTCATCAAGATAAGCATACTTAAGATTATTAGGTAATGTTTGAGCTCAAACACGGGATCACCCTTGGGTGGAGGGGGGTCCCCAAGAATTTCAACGGGAAGGTTGTGTTTCAAAATAGGTTCCTGTTGAAGGAACACTTTATATATTTCCCTTCTTTCCTTCATAAACATATCATTTCGTGGTCTAGCAAATATTGTTCTAACAGATCACTAGGAGGCACGGCAATAGAAGCAAGACCAATAATCTCATCCTTACTAGGTGATTCTCTATCACGAGGTTGTCTACCAAACTTAGCAAAATTAAACTCGTGAGACATACCCTCTAAGCCAATTGTAACAGTACCTTTTTCACAATCAATCCTAGAATTAACTGTATTCAAGAAGGGTCTACCAAAAATAATGGGACAAAAATCATCTTCTGGGGAACCAAGAACAAGAAAATCAGCCGGATATTAACCTTCCCACACAAGACTTCAACATCTCTAACTATCCCAACGGGCTTAATGGTATCCCTATTAGCAAGCTTAATAGTAACATCAATGTCTTCTATTTTAGCGGGTGCAATATCATGCATAATTTGTTTATATAAGTCATAGGGTATTGCACCAGCACTAGCACCCGTATCACATAAACCATGATAACAATGATCTCCTATTTTAACATAAATAACAGGCATGCCTATAACAGGTCTATGAATCTTAGCATCTGGTTTAACAATATTAGCAGTCTCACCACAGAGATAAATAACATGCCCATCTAAATCATCATCCAAGAGATCTTTAACCATAGCAATACTAGGTTCAACTTTGATTTGCTCAGGAGATGTATAAGTCCTAGTATTACTCTGATGAACAACAGCCGAAGTTTTAGCATGATCCTTTATCCTAACAGGAAAACGAGGTTTCTCAACATAAGTAGTAGGAACAATAGGATCACTATAAGTGACAGTCTTTTCTTCAACTGTAATAGGTGCAACTACTTTTACTTCAATGGGAGGATTATATTTAAACCACTTCTCCTTAGGGAGATCAACGTGAGTAGCAAAAGATTCACAGAAAGAAGCTACTGTCGGTGTTAAAACCGGCGGATCTCGGGTAGGGGGTCCCGATCTGTGCGTCTCAGGCTGATGGTAACAGGAAGCAAGGGACACACTGTTTATCCAGGTTCGGTCCCTCTCGATGGAGGTAAAACCCTACTTCATGCTTGATTAATATTGAAGATACGAGTAGTACAAGAGTAGATCTACCACGAGATCGTAGAGGCTAAAACCCTAGAAGCTAGCCTATGATGGTATGATTGTAATTGTGATCGGCCTTCTGTCAGGACCGGATTTTTAGGATATCATTTCCCAGGATTAGTGTTAGCTGATGAGGCACCAACTTGATACAGAAATTCCAAGCAAAATACAAAATATGTAGTACAAGACCATTCTGGCCTTTGAGTACAACACAGGGTTTCTAGTGGTTGATGGCGGAAGCGGTTGTGGTTCACCAGCGTCTATGGGACTCCATTTCCCGCAGGAACAGTGATATGTCTCCAACGTATCTATAATTTTTTATTGTTCCATGCTATTATATTACCCCTTTTGGATGTTTATGGGCTTTATTTTACATATTTATATCATTTTTGGGACTAACCTACTAACCGGAGGCCCAACCCATATTGTTGTTTTTTGCCTATTTCAGTATTTCGAAGAAAAGGAATATCAAACGGAGTCCAAACAGAATGAAACCTTCGGGAGCGTGATTTTTGGAACAAATCTGATTCGGAGAGCTTGGAGTGCAAGTCAAGAAGCTCCCGAGTGCCCCACGAAATAGGGGGCTGCACCCCCTCCCCCCTGTAGGGCGCGCCCCCCTGTCTCGTGGGCCCCTCGAGCAGCCACCGACGTACTTCTTCTTCCTATATATACCTACGTACCCCGAAAACATCCAGGAGCACCACAAAACACAATTTCCACCGTCGTAACCTTCTGTATCCGTGAGATCTCATCTTGGAGCCTTCGTCGGCACTCTGCCGGAGGGGGAATCAACCACGGAGGGCTTCTACATCAACATCCTTGCCCCTCCAATGAGTTGTTAGTAGTTTACCACATACCTACGGGTCCATAGTTATTAGCTAGATGGCTTCTTCTCTCGTTTTGGATCTCAATACAATGTTCTCCCCCTCTCTTGTGGAGATCTATTCGATGTAAACTCTTTTTGTGCTGTGTTTGTCGAGATCCGATGAATTGTGGGTTTATGATCAAGTTTATCTATGAATAATATTTGAATCTTCTATAAATTCTTTTATGTATGATTGAGTTATCTTTGCAAGTCTCTTCGAATTATCAGTTTGGTTTGGCCTACTAGATTGATCTTTCTTGCCATGGGAGAAGTGCTTAGCTTTGGGTTCAATCTTGCGGTGTTCTTACCCAGTGACAGAAAGGGTTGCAAGACACGTATTGTATTGTTGCCGTCGAGGATAACAAGATGGGGTTTATATCATATTGCATGTGTTTATCCCTCTACATCATGTCATCTTGCTTAATGCGTTGCTCTGTTCTTATGAACTTAATACTCTAGATGCAGGCAGGAGTCGGTCGATGTGTGGAGTAATAGAAGTAGATGCAGGCAGGAGTCGGTCTACTTGTTATGGACGTGGTGCCTATATACATGATCATGCCTAGATAATCTCATAACTATGCGCTTTTCTATCAATTGCTCGGCAGTAATTTGTTCACCCACCGTAATACTTATGCTATCTTGAGAGAAGCCTCTAGTGAAACCTATGGCCCCCGAGTCTATCTCTTATCATATTTTCTTTCAATCTATCTTTATTTGCATCTTTACTTTTTGCATCTATCTTATAAAATACCAAAAATATATTTATCTTATCATACTATCTTTATTAGATCTCACTTTCGCAAGTGGCCGTGAAGGGATTGACAACCCCTATATTGCGTTGGTTGCGAGTTCTCAGTTTGTTTGTGTAGGTGCGTGGGACTTTTGAGGAGCCTCCTACTGGATTGATACCTTGGTTCTCAAAACTGAGGGAAATACTTACGCTACACTTTGCTGCATCACCCTCTCCTCTTCGAGGAAAACCAACGCAAGCTCAAGACATAGCAAATAGATGACCTGGATAACTCCTATCTTCGCGAGGCTGCTATCACCATTGCCTTGGTTCCGGGGCTGTCATCGCAAGCCTCCTCTCCAAGCAAGAAATCTGGCCAAGACAATAGCCAGGGACAAGCCAGTGAGTACTTTGAATGTACTCGCAAACATTATGAACACGGGTATAATATAACATTATCATGCTCTGAAATATTCTATGATCACAACGTCAGTCACAAAATAAAATCCATGATGCACATAAGCAAGTTATTCATATAAAACATGAATAGGCAATACTGGAGTAGAAATAGAAAGCACCGATCGGGTGTCTGAAGCGACGCCTCGAAAGGATAATAATTTAAGGTATGCCTAAGTTGGGCATCTGAGCGACACCACATAAAGGGCTTATAACTAGTTTAAATAACAAGCATGCCACAGTCGGGCATCTGAGCGACACCACATACATGGCTTATAAGTAATTTAAATGGCAGGTGTGCCACAGTCGGGCGTCTTAGTGACACCACATAAAGGGCTTATAAGTAGTTTAAATAACGAGCATGCCACAGTCTGGCGTCTGAGCGACACCACATAAAGGGCTTATAAGAAAATAATCACAGTGAATATCCAGGAGGTAGAACTGTCCCAGGGATACTCAATAATTCAAATATTGTAAATGGTTAGTCCATGATAACAGTAATTATAATCATCATGAGTCACAAGTCATGATCCATGTTTTGGTTTAGCAATCTTTCCTCCGAAGACCGACACTAAGACCGACACTTGACCCATCCCAGACTGTAGTCCTTACCCATGCACACGGCTATTCGAATAGATATAATCTCTGCAGAGGGTGTACTCTTTACCCACGAGTAACAGATTCCTTTAGTCCATCGGGACTAATTCCATTTATGGTCTTTTAGTTGAAAACACACCTGACCCGCACACACCAGCTTAACTTACCGGTGTCTGGAATCACCCACGACACCTGTCAAGCAAAACTCTAAGTGGGGAGGCTACAACCTCGATTAGCATGGGATCAAAATTTATACCGCGCTCTACTAAGGGGTGCCCCCCTCTCGGTCCCAACCGGAAACACCCATGCCCCCGGACCAGGTGGCATGCCTACCGGATGCAGCCGGTATCTTCCACCGTGGCCTCTCTGTACGGTGTGTGCCAAGAAAGGGGTTGACAACTTACTGAACTGTACCCTACCTGCGGCAGGGACAAGTGGTAGTACGAAACAAGTATGGGGGTTACTGGAACAAAACTCGATCTATGGTCGACTCAGGAGGTTTAACTATTCCCTGCATGCTTAGCATAGCAAAAATATTTCAAACAACAGACAGAATCACCACTCATCATACCCCGTCATGCCATACCGGACACAATCGTCTCGACGAGGAACTAGGGACAAGCTCGTGTCTACCCAAGACAGAGACTTTCCCAGCTTCCTTCTAGTAGGCAGGAAAGGCATACGAGGATGATTACTATCACAAGCATATCCATTTTCAACAGCAAAGAATCTTCATTATGCACTCATGTGTATGATCGTATCATCACATAAAATAACGAATGCTCCATGTCAAGGTGGTGTTGTAATCGTATCAAACAACACACAAAAATATTGTGGCAGGGTTCAGAAATGCTTGCCTTCAAGTTGTGGAGAGGCAGGGTGCATTCCAAAACTTTTTGAAAAGTTTTCTTCTCTCTCCAAAAATCCTATTTTGAGAAAATTCAAATTAACACATAGTTTCAAAATAGTACAAAAAAGTTGTCTGAATTTTTTTCAAATAAATATGAAAATAAACTAGACAGAATTTGAGAAACAACTGAAAAAGAATCAAGTCATTTGGACTTATATTTAAAAAGGTATAGCCAGTCAAAGTTTAGTCAAAATTCTGTTTTTAAATAAAACAGAAAAAGAAAAAAACGTTTCGAATAAAACACGTAGGAGACGTACTCTGGGTTTACGCCTCCACTTACGCCAGCGTAGACTGGCCCGTGGGTCACTGATAGTGGGTCCCTTGGGCCCACTGGTCAGGTTTGACTGGTCGCCCGCACCTCCTTCCTCCTCTGGCCGAACAGAGGCGGGGCTCCGGCGATCGACGCTGGCGATTGGCGGCTCCCCACGGGGTTCCGAGGGCAGGGATGGATCCGCCAGTTCCGGGCGGTCCTCCCGGTGGTCGCTAGGTTGGCGGGGGTGGAGGGAGTCGTCGGCGGCGAGCTCCGCGGTGGACGGCAGCTTCGGGAGGGTTGGGGCTTCACACTACAGTGGCTCCTCGTCGAAGCTGAGAGGTTGGGCGGCTCCGCAAGATCGAGGGGAAGAGGATGGGGGCACTGGATGGACGGGAGGGGCTCTAATTGCGACGAACGGGACCGGAGGGTGGCGGCGGCCGAACTGGCCGGAGAAGGGGAAGACGGCCTCCCCCGTCGGTTGCAGGCTATGGGAGTGCTAGGTGGATGGCTTGAGGTTGCCTGGGGGTTTGGAGGAGCTCGAGGGTCCTTTTATAGGCGGTCGAGGTCGGTTCTACGGCGGCCGTGGATAAGATCGACGGTGAACCACCATTCTGTTGTTGCAGGGCGACGTGGCGGCTACGTGCGCTAGCAAACAAGCTCGCGGATGAGCTCGAGCTGTTCCAGGGGCAGCTGACGCGCGGCTGTGGCTCGAGCGGCACCGTCCATGGGAGTAGCTTGCTACGGCCGCCCGCTAGCCACCATGGCCGACCTGACGGCGGCACTGCGGGGCTCCAAGAGGTGGCCTCGATGGCTCTGATGAGTGGATGAGGATAGGCGTGGCTCTGCAGGTGAGCAAAGGCCAGGGGCCAGATGCGACGACTCAGGCGCACGCACGTGCAAAACGCGCGCTCTGGGCGCGCCGAGCGCACGCACGCCAGGTGCTCGACGTAATGCTAGCGCATGTTAGAGAGCTCGAATGATGCTGGTAGTAAACAGGTCTAGGTTAGTGGTAGATAGGAGTTTAGTGGACAAGCTGGTTTGGTCTGGGGATCAAGTCCACAATGCAAACTAAAAACCAAGCCAAAACTGGTCATGCACACAAGGTGCTTGACAGAATGCCAAGGGCATCTAGGAAACTCTTGGTGTGGCCCAAAACTCTAGATCCTAGTCTCTTTAGATGATAGAGAGGGTGGCAATGTTAGTTGGGCAAAACCAGAAACTTGTTAGTGCAAGTTTTTGAGAAAACCAATTCTGGACAGAAACTAAAGGCTATCATTTCATGGACCAAAAATACTCCAATAGGTCCACTCTCCTGGACTTAAGGGTTTTGTAGTGTGGTTAATAAGCAGGAGAAAGATCATGGGCACTAGAGCAAAATGAAATAGAGCTGCAGTAGAAAACACCCAACTGGACCAGAGAGCAAAAGAGGATGATTTGCTCAAATTTTTCAAAGAACACCAGTGGGTTTTTGCATAAAGTTGAATTATATACTCCTACTGACCTCCCCTAATTCTGGTGGAAGTTTTAAAAGAATATTTAAATAGGTTGTAGTGCAAAAGTGCAAACTGGACCAGATTTGAAAACTTGGTGTAGAGCTCAAAATCTCCAAATGACTAAAAGATATTTTTGCATAAAAGAGATTTAGGAACATCACATGTCATCCCCAAATTTTGGTGGGATTTTTAAATAAATTCATCAAAGGGTTGCAGTGCAAAAGAGGCTCTAAAGCTAAGAAAATCATTTTTAAAAGAAATAAAGTTCAGGGAAAATATTCATATAAATAATTCCACTGATAAAAGAAATGTTTCTAGAGAGGGTATACAAGTCCAACAACATTTGAAAAGTTTTTACTTGGGGTGGAAACTCCACAACTCAGAAGAAAAGAGTGGTTCTAAATCAAAGAAAAATCCAGAAAATAAAAATTTAATTTACCAAGGCAAAATTTTAATCAATAAATCATGGTTAAATTTTTGGGGTGTTACACCTTCTAAGGACCAACCTCTCCGGTTTATATAGACACCGGAGAGGGCTAGGGTTTACATGGAGTCGGTTACAAGGAAGGAAACACAATATCCGGATCGCCAAGGTTGCCTTCCACGCAAAGGAGAGTCCCATCCGGACACGGGACAGTGTCTTGAGTCTTGTATATTCACGCTTCAATAGTCTGGACGATGTACATAGTCCGGCTGTCCGGATACCCCCAAATCTAGGACTCCCTCAGTAGCCCCTGAACTAGGCTTCAATGATGATGAGTTCGGCGCGCAGTCTTGTCTTCGGCATTGCAAGGCGGGTTCCTTCTCCGAATACTCCAAGATAATTATCAAACACTCAAAACGTGTTCGAATCCGCAAAATGATCTTTCACATACTACCGTAGAGAGAATGATATTTTACAAATGCAATCTGCTGACAACTTTTTAGACAACGCGACGTGTCATTACGGTCGGGTCATTATTCGAACTGTTTCCCCATAACCAGCCACAACGCATATTGTGAGGCGGTTTCCTTGACACGTCTTGTCGAAGCAGAGATCGTGTCCCCTTATCACAGGATTCTCATCAATACGGGTATGGGTAATCCCATCACGCCATCAATCGTGGCGCTCGGAAAGCAAGCGATTCTCAACGGGCAAGTGGGGAGGCGCATCGCTTTCGTCGCCTCTATAAAGGGATAAGAGTTCCCCATTTCTACCCATGCCTTCTTCCTCCTTTGCCCACTCTCGTCCCCTCGAGCTCCAGCGCCCAAGCCCAAGTCTTCTCTGCATAGCTAAACATGTCCGGAGTAGGAGGCAAGTGGGTGGCTTCCACCGTGAAGGAGAAGCATATCACAAATCTTCGGGCGGCCGGATAGTTGGCCGCAGACATAGCGCAGCGGCTACCAGACGACGGGCAGGTCATTCCGACCCCGGGACCCCACGAGAGGGTTGTGTTTCTCGCCCACTTCGTCCGTGGACTGGGATTTCCACTTCATCCCTTCGTCCGCGGGCTCATGTTCTACTACGGGCTAGATTTCCATGATCTAGCCCCAAACTTCGTCCTCAACATCTCGGTGTTCATCGTCGTATGCGAGGCCTTCCTCCGCATCAGGCCTCACTTTGGCATGTGGCTGCAAATCTTCTGCATGAAGTCGAAGATCGTGAGCGGCCAGCAAGCAGAGTGCGGAGGGGCCATGGTGGGCAAGATGCCTAATGTCACCTGGCTTGACAGCTCCTTTGCGGAGACCGTGAAAGGGTAGCAGTCAGGGTGGTTCTACATCACCAAGCCGCGCGGCGCCAACTGGGCAGCGGCCCCCGAGTTCCGATCCGGAACCCCCATGCGGCTCACCTCCTGGGAGAAGAAGGGCCTGTCCTGGGGCGAATCCACAGAGCTGACCGGACTCCAGACCTGCATCAAGAGCATGAAGGACAAGAACATCAAGCTTGTCAATGTGATACAAGTCATGCTCGTGCGCCGGATTCTCCCGTGCCAAAGGCGGGCATTTAACCTGTGGGAGTTTGTTCCAGCCAAACACCAGACGCTTCGGAGGCTCTACGACATGACACATAAAGGCGCATGGAAGGTATTGTTCAAGGCCTCCGAAGTACCTCCTCCCACATCCGAGGACCGCGGGCTTCATGCCGCGCGGCCTCCTAGTCAGGTGAGTTTTCATACTACCACCGGATTCGGTTCTTCCCAATATGTTCATGGGGGAGCCTTAAGTAATTGCGCATATTTGTTTAGGATTATGTGGAGACAGCGGAGTAGATTGACTGTCCGGCTCCACTACCAGAAGGCCCAGTTGATGCTCTCCTGACGGAGATGCTAGTCCCAGCGCCCTACAAGGTGCCGGAGAAGAAGGCCGAAAAGAAGGCCCCGAGGACCCGAAAGGGTCTCCGGCATAAGGTTGTGCCAGAAGCCTCGTCCGAAGACGACGAGGCACACTCCTCCCACGAAGGGGAGGAAGAAGAAGAAGAAGCCGCCCCATCCGGAAAGGATGAGGGGCTTGAGGAGGCGGACTAGGGGGCCAGGACAGGCCCTCGGCGCAAGGCCGTCATACCCACGGCGTCCGATGACGACGAGACAGACTCCTCCCGCGGAGGCGGGGGGAAGCAAGAAGAAACAGACTCCTCCCACGGAGGCGGGGGGAAGCAAGAAGAAACTCTACCTCCCCGCACTGGGGAGGGGAAAAAGAGGAAAGCTGCCCCGGAGGGGGAGGCTGGGGGGTCCAAGAAGGGGAAGGTGTCCCTTCCAGACTACTCCTCCACGGCCTCTCTCAGTGAGGAGGGGTGGCTGCCCAGGGGGAAGCCCCTAGCGTGATCGTAAGTATCCGCACTCTATCATGACTTTTCTTCATAGCCTTTTTTTATAACTCCGAAATATGTAGTCCGGCCAGGGCTCATCCCGAGGTATCTTCTTCCGGGTCCTTGAGCGATTCGAAGATGAACTCGCTCCCGACGGCCACTACTCCTCAGCCCGCGGATGACATGGAGGTGTTGTCCCGAAGGATCCCGGAGCGGGGAGGAGGTGACTCTAGAGACGCCCCAGGGCGGGATTCCAGATGTCGGACATGCGGGGTTCAAGATCCCCGCGGATCGTGCCGGTGAGAGCCGCAGCAAGCCAGACTCTCATCTGGATACTGTGCCGGAGCCTTCGATGGTTCCGGATGCAGGCAGGCGGCCCCTCGCTAGGGAGGGCGAGCCATCTATGCCGACGACTTCCATTGCAACAGAAGCATCGGATAGTCTGCTAGAAGCGCTTCGAGGCGCTTCCATGGATGACGAGCACCATACTCTTGTGAGTGCGGTGATTCAAAAGGTTCTGTCTGCCAAAAGCAGACTAACCGAAGCCTACACAAGCCTCCTAACGGGCTTTGAGGTAAGTAATAAAAATGTGTAAAGTTGGCACCCGATAGGTAGTAGCCCCTGATACTCTGTTTGGTGTTCGGAAGGAAGAGCCAAACGGAGGGTCAATTACAATCCGCAGGAGTCTATAAGTATTCATGTGAATAAGCAGGTTGTGCTGCTTGCCGCTGCTTCCCGCACAGCCAAGGTTGCCGAACTAAAGTGGGACCTAGAGCAGGCGTAGGGAGAGCTTGACCTCACGAAGAGGCAGCTCGAAGAAAACAAAGGTGAGTGATTCTCCGCTCCTATGTATTTAGGGATAGATAAAATTGGTTAGTCTGGCGACGAAGCGTCATGACTGTGTAACAGGGGCCACCGCCGAAGTGGCATCCCTGAAGAAAGCGTTGTCCGAGGCCGAAGACAAGGCGGCCTTGGAATGCAAGGAGCGCGAAAAGCAAAGCGCTAGAGTGGGCGAGGTACAGCAAGAGCTCCGGGACTTCGGCAAGAAGTTCGAGTCCGTGGAGCATGATCTGAAGATGAAAGAGGCCGAGCTTGCGAAGGCCCTTGTGAGCATGAAAGACGCAAAGGCTGAAGCCGAGAAGGCACAGCAGGAAATCCAGGAGGCCAAAAAGATAGCGGCGGGTAAGAAATTCTTTATGCAAAGCAAACATGTGGAGGAGGCGTTTCTTTTACTTACCTGAATTCGGAGCTCTCCAGGGGCATTCGCAGATCTGCCACACATCGTATCAGATGCCGCGGAGTTCTACCGTGCCCAGGAGGGGAGCTCAACGGAGAAGCTGTTCTGGTCCCAGTATGCTGGGGCCAAACACCCAGTGCCTCTGAGTGACCAACTGAAGCAGTTGGTCGAACTCCACAGGGCGGCCGAGGTGGCTATGAAGGATTTCATAGTCCGGATGTGGCCTGGTGAGCCCCTGCCCACTAGCTACTTCATCCTAATCAAGCGGATGGTGAATGCTTGTCCGCGGCTTGAAGTTATCAAGCAATCCATTTGCATTGAGGGTGCCCGCCGGGCCTTTGCCCGCGCGAAGGTGCATTGGGGCAAGCTGGATGCAGAGAAGCTGGTGAAGGACGGGCCGCTGGAGGGCAAGGTGCATCGCCATCCCGAGAAGTACTATGATGGTGTTATGAAGGGCGCTTGTCTCGTGGCCGATGAATGTACCAAGGACAAGATCTTTGACTAAATGTACCTCTACCACTATTGTAATTTAAAGACGAAGTTACTTGTGCTATGTAGCACTGTTTGATTTAAAATATTACCTTCTGTGCGGCTGTTTGTAGAATACTGAAAGTAGGCCAGTCGTCGGCTTCCGCCCCGACGCAACTAGTGCCGGGGTGTTCCTGGAAAAACCCGGATACTCTTTATCCAAATGTTTGGTCCCTGAAGGGGGTATCCGGCGCAGCGAACAAGGCAATCACACTATGTGGCTTTATAACTTTCACTTAGCCATAGAAGTCTATAATTTTAAATTTCGGCGAAGCCCCTAGAATTCGGAAGGCCGGATTGGGGTGCTATATACGCCTAAATTGGACGAAGCCATTCCTCGCCTAAAGTAGAAGAAATCTTTAAGGATTTTAAGACCTCTCGAACAGCGACCAGCTCCCGCCGCATCATGGAGGTCAGTTTTCGGCTTTCTCTACTGAGGTGCTCGTCCGGAAGAACCGAGACACAATCGCAGTAGTTCTCCCTGCGCTACCTTAGCCGATATAACGGAACATAAGGTACCAACACAAGGGAGCCAGGCTAACCCAACAGTGTGGACCCAAGACATGATTCGGAGCTGATGCATATAGTGTTATAAGTTCGGGGTGCCCTGAGGGACTCCTGGATTAGGGGGTGTCCGGATGGCCGGACTCCCGGACTATGAAGATACAAGATTGAAGACTTCATCCCGTGTCCGGATGGGACATTCCTTGGCGTGGAAGGCAAGCTTGGCGATACGATATGAAGATCTCCTCCCATTGTAACCGACTCTGTGTAACTCTAGCCCTCTCCGGTGTCTATATAAACTGGAGAGTTTTAGTCCGTAGGACGAACAACAATCACACCATAGGCTAGCTTCTAGGGTTTAGCCTCTCTGATCTCGTGGTAGATCAACTCTTGTACTACCCATATCATCAATATTAATCAAGCAGGAGTAGGGTTTTACCTCCACCGACCGGGCCCGAACCTGGGTAAAAACATCGTGTCCCTTGTCTTCTGTTACCATCTGCCTAGACACACAGTTCGGGACCCCCTACCCGAGATCCGCCGGTTTTGACACCGACATTGGTGCTTTCATTGAGAGTTCCTTTGTGTCGTCACGCTTAGGCCCGATGGCTTCTTCGATCATCAACCACGACACGGTCCAGGGTGAGACTTTTCTCCCCGAACAGATCTTCGTATTCGGCGGCTTCGCACTGCGGGCCAACTCGCTTGGCCATCTGGAGCAGATCAAAAGCTATGCCCCTGGCCATCAGGTCGGGTTTGGAAGCTTAAACTACACGGCCGACATCCGCGGGGACTTGATCTTCGACGGATTCGAGCCGCGGCTGAGCGCGCCGCACTGTCTCGATGGGCATGATCTAGCTCTACCGCTGGACAGTGCCCAGAGTGCCGCTCAGGTGTCTGCTCCAACCATTACCTTGGAGCCAACTGCGCCAGTCGGGGACGGATGGTTGGACACCGCCCCCGGAGCCGCAACCTCTACGGTGATAGAGCCAAATACCAGCCTAGTCCTTTGCAAGGCCCGTGACTCCAAGGTCCCGGACTCCGTTCCGGACTTCGAATATTCCGCACCCCTTTCGATCGAACCCGATTGGGCTCCGATCATGGAGTTCACCGCCGCAGACGTCTTTCAGCACTCGCCCTTTGGCGATATCCTGAACTCCCTAAAGTCTCTCTCTTTGTGAGGAGAGCCCTGGCCGGACTATGGTCAGCAGGGTTGGGATGCGGATGACGGAGAAATTCGAAACCCACCCACCACCCACTTTGTAGCCATTGTCGACGATCTAACCGACATGCTCGACTTCGACTCCAAAGACATCGACAGTATGGACACCGATGAAGGAGACGACCAAGAACCAGCACCTATAGGGCACTGGAAGGCCACATCGTCATATGACATATACATGGTGGACACCCCCAAAGCAGGGGATGGCGATGAAAAAGCGGAGGACGACCCCTCCAAGAAGCAACCCAATCGCCAACGTCAGCGGCGCCGCTCTAAATACCGCCAAAGCAAGAACGGCGAATCCGGCACAGGAGACGTCAACACCTCGCACAGTGCCGAAGACATCCCCCTCCAGCAGGATTCAGCGCAGGAGGACGAAGGAGCCAGCCCTCATGAGAGCGCGGCCGAGAGAGAGGTCGAGGATGACAATTATATGCCTCCCTCCGAAGATGAGGCAAGCCTCGACGACAACGAATTCGTCGTGCCAGAGGATCCCGTCAAACAAGAGCGTTTTAAACACATGCTTATGGCCACGGCAAGCAGCCTCAAGAAAAAACAGCAGCAGCTTAGAGCTGACCAAGACCTGCTAGCCGACAGATGGACCGAAGTCCTGGCGGCCGAAGAGTATAAACTCAAACGCCCCTCCAAGAGTTACCCAAAGCGCAGGCTGCTACCCCAACTAGAGGAGGAAGCAACTAAACCTACATCACCAGCGTACGACGCGCCCGATCGGCCACCCCGTGGCCGCGACAGAGAGGCCCTTCGGCCCTCAACCCAAGCCGCACCCCGGCGCATCTCTAAGAATACCAGAGCACGGGGAAATGCAACAGACCTGCGAGACATATTGGAGGATAAGGCAAGGCAAACAAGATCGATCAACGGATCGCGTGGGCGCCCCACATCACGTGATGATAACCGTCACACTGGATATAATAAATACGGCCAGGCCGAATACAACAGACCAAGCTCATCTGAGTTGCGTCGCGATATAACCCAGTATAGGGGCGCTGCACAGCCACTATGCTTCACAGACAAAGTAATGGATCATCAAATCCCCGAGGGTTTTAAACCCGTAAACATCGAATCATACGATGGCACAACTGATCCAGCGGTATGGATCGAGGATTATCTCCTTCATATCCACATGGCCCGTGGTGATGATCTACACGCCATCAAATACCTCCCGCTCAAGCTTAAAGGACCAGCTCGACATTGGCTTAACAGCCTACCAGCAGAGTCAATTAGTTGCTGGGAGGACCTGGAATCCGCATTCCTTGACAACTTCCAGGGCACTTATGTGCGACCACCAGACGCTGATGACCTAAGCCACATAATCCAGCAGCCAGAGGAATCGGCCAGGCAATTCTGGACACGGTTCCTAACCAAGAAAAATCAAATAGTCGACTGTCCAAACGCCGAGGCCCTTGCAGCCTTCAGGCACAACATCCGAGACGAATGGCTTGCCCGGCACCAAGGACAGGAAAAGCCGAAATCTATGGCAGCCCTCACGACACTCATGACCCCCTTCTGCGCGGGCGAAGACAGCTGGCTAGCTCGTAGCAACAACATAACCAAGAGCCCTGGCAATTCGGATACCAAGGACAACAATGGCAGGTCACGTCGCAACAAGCACAAGCGCCACATTAATAGCGGCAATACTGAGGATACGGCAGTCAATGCCGGATTCAGAGGCTCTAAACTCGGTCAGCGGAAGAAGCCATTCAAAAGAAACCCTCTGGGCCCATCCAGCTTAGACCGGATACTCGATCGCTCGTGCCAGATACACGGCACCCTCGAACAACTAGCCAACCACACCAACAGGGACTGTTGGGTGTTCAAGCAGGCAGGCAAGTTAAGTGCCGAAACCAGAGACAAGGGGCCGCGTAGCGATGACGAGGAGGAGCCCCGACCACCAAACAACAGAGGACAGAAGGGATGCCCCCTGCAAGTGCGGATGGTGAACATGATATAAGCAACCCACATCCCCAAAAGGGAGCGGAAGCATGTTCTCAAGGACGTCTATGCGTTGGAGCCAGTCGCCCCAAAGTTCAACCCATGGTCCTCCTGCCCGATCACTTTTGATCGAAGGGACCATCCCACTAGCATCCGTCATGGCGGATTCGCCGCATTGGTCCTAGACCCAATCATTGACGGATTTCACCTCACCAGAGTCCTCATGGACGGCGGCAGCAGCCTGAACCTGCTTTATCAGGATATAGTGCAAAAAATGGGTATCGATCCCTCAAGGATTAAACCCACAAAGACAACCTTTAAAGGCGTCATACCAGGTGTAGAAGCCAGCTGTACAGACTCGGTTACACTCGAAATGGTCTTCGGATCCCCGGATAATTTCCGAAGCGAAGAGTTAATCTTCGACATAGTCCCATTCCGTAGTGGCTATCACGCCCTGCTCGGACGAACCGCATTTGCAAAATTCAATGCGGTGCCGCACTATGCATATCTCAAGCTCAAGATGTCAGGCCCTCACGGAGTCATCACGGTAAATGAAAACACCAAACGCTCTCTCCGAACGGAGGAGCACACGGCGGCCCTGGCGGTGGAAGTACAGAGTAGCCTCTCAAGGCAATTCTCCAATCCAGGTGTTAAACGTCCGGACAACGTCAAGCGAGCCAGAAGAAACCTACAACAAAGTCGGCTGGCACGTTCCGAGCAAGCATAGCAGTGCGGCCCCAACCCCAACCCTCGCCAGATGGTGATGTCGGTACCATGCGTACATAATTACGCTTTAGAAATACCATGGGCATAAGGGGAGGGGCACAACTACGGCACGCCCAGAATGCGGCTCAACCGTACTAAGGGGCTCTCTATTCCGCCGTTTCTTTTTTTATATACTTTCAGGACCCAACTATTCGGAAGGCCTGTCCGGCAATACACTCGCCGAACACATGATGCAACAGCCAGGGAGAGAACAAGCCGCGTCAAATGTCCAGGTGGTCTCTATAACGATCTTAATATACCTGTTTTACTTAAAGTCCTGCAGCTTGCCCCTGGAGGGGGACATGTCAACAATCCCATCTCTTGCTTATCGCACTATTTGTATCATTCTGCTTTCATAGCAGCCCCTTTTTTAATAAACAATACATATTTATTATCTATTATTGTATTCATTTTTTTATATATGTTCAGTCATGACATTATGCAACCGTACACTTTGGTACGGCCAATACACCAGGGGCATAAGCACCCCATAACATGGTGTGAGAAGACCGAACACTCTCACGAGTGTGGCACCCCGAACTTATAGCACTATATGTGTCGGTGTCAAAACCGGCGGATCTCGGGTAGGGGGTCCCGAACTGTGCGTCTAGGCGGATGGTAACAGGAGATGAGGGACACGATGTTTTTACCCAGGTTCGGGCCCTCTTGATGGAGGTAAAACCCTATGTCCTGCTTGATTAATATTGATGATGTGGGTTACAAGAGTAGATCTACCACGAGATCAAGGAGGCTAAACCCTAGAAGCTAGCCTATGGTATGATTGTTGTTTTTCCTATGGACTAGGGCCATCCGGTTTATATAGACACTGGAGAGGGCTAGGGTTACACAGAGTCGGTTACAAAGGTAGGAGATCTACATATCCCTATCGCCAAGCTTGCCTTCCACGCCAAGGAAAGTCCCATCCGGACACGGGACGAAGTCTTCAATCTTGTATCTTCATAGTCTTGGAGTCCGGCCGATGATGATAGTTCGGCTATCCGGACACCCCCTAGTCCGGAACTCCCTCAGTAGCCCCTGAACCAGGCTTCAATGACGACGAGTCCGGCGCGCATATTGTCTTCGGCATTGCAAGGCGGGTTCCTCCTCCGAATAATTTATAGAAGATTGTGAACACCAGGATAGTGTCCGGCTCTGCAAAAATAAATTCCACATACCACCGTAGAGAGAATAATATTACACAAGATCAATCTGCTGACGTATTCTGTGGCATGACGTCACACCACTTCCAAGCCTTTACTCGAATTGTTTTTATTGTTCCACCTCAGCGCGTTTAGCGAGGCGGTTTCCTTGGCACGTCTTGTCGAAGCAGAGATCGTGTTCCCCTTATTCCGGGATTCCCATCAATACGGACATGGGTAACCCAACCGCGCCATTGATTGCGGCGCTTGGGGGATAAGCGAGTTTTATCAGGCCGGTGGGGACGCATGTTTCCGTCCGCCCATATAAGGGGATAAAGATCCAACCTTTTTACCTGCGCCTGCTTCCTCCTTGGCTTATCCATCTCTGCGAACTCGAGCTCCAGCGCCCAAGCCCGCACATCTCACCTCAACCTTCTCCAACTATGTCCGGAGCAGGAGGCAAGTGGATGGCCTCCTCCGTCACGGAGGGGCAGATCCAGAAGCTGCGCAACGCCGGATACTTGTCCAGCGACATCGCGCACCGGCTCCCCATCGAGGAGAGCTCATCCCCACCCCCAAGCCCCATGAGAGGGTAGTATTACTTCCCCATTTCCTCCACGGACTGGGCTTCTCGCTCCATCCCTTTGTCCGGGGGCTCATGTTCTACTACGGCCTGGATTTCCATGATCTGGCCCCGAATTTCATCCTCAACATCTCGGCGTTTATCGTCGTGTGCGAGGCCTTCCTCTGCATCCAGCCCCACTTCGGCTTGTGGCTCAAGACCTTCAGTGTCAAGCCGAAGGTTGTGAAGGGCAGCCAAGCGGAGTGCGGAGGCGCCATGGTGGGCAGGATGTCCCACGTTACGTGGCTGGAAGGCACTTTCGTGGAAACCATCAAGGGGTGGCAATCGGGGTGGTTCTACATCACCGAGCCGCGTGACCCCGAATGGGTAGCGGCCCCCGAATTCAGATCCGGCATCCCCACACGGCTCACCTCCTGGAAAGAGAGCGGCCGGATTTGGGGCGATTCGGAGGAGCTGACCGGACTCCAAGCCTGCGTCCAAAAGCTGGTGGACAAGAAGCTCAAGCTTGTCAACGTAGTCCAGGTCATGCTCATCCGCCAGATTCTCCCGTGCCAACGACGGGGCTTCAATATGTGGGAGTTCGATCCGGCGCAGCACCAGACTTTGAATGGGCTCTTCGACACTACGTACGAAGAGGTCTGGAAGGTGCTGTTCAAGGGCGCCGAGGCTCCCGCATCCGCTACCGAAGATCGCGGATTCAGCTTGGAGCATCCAGCTGATCAAGTAAGTTATTATGTCCTTTAAGGGACGCTTGTTTTCCATAGTTTGACTCTATGCGGGATCTAAACTCCCTTTCCTTTGACAGGACTGGCTGAAGAAGGCCGCACAGGCTATCTGTCCGGCCCCATTGCCAGAGGACCCAGCTGACGCCCGCCTAACAGGGCTGCTGGCTCCGGCACCCCACGTGGTGCCGGAGAAGAAGGCCAAGAAGAAGGCCACGGGGACTCGGAAGAGTTCCCGTTTTCAGGTGCTATCGGATGATGAATCCGAGGCCGACTCCTTCCACCAGGGCGAGGAGGAGAAGAAGAAAGCCTCTCCCCCAGCGGGGGGAGGGAAGAAAAGGAAGGCCTCCCCAACAAGGGAGGCCGAAGGGTCCAAGAAGGGAAAAACTCTTCCCCCGGACTGTTCCGCCAACGCCAGTGACGACGACGAGGACTGGCCTCCAAGGGCCAAGCCTCTGGCGAGATCGTAAGTATCCGGACTCCCGAATAACTTCAAGGTTTTCATTTTCCGCCACATTATGTCTTTCTAATGCCGCATACAACCCTGCAGTCCGCCTAAGGATGATCTCCCCACTTCGTCGAGCGGGTCCTTAGGGGCGTCGGATATGGATTCTCTTCCGACTGCCTCCACCCCCCGTGATGCGGACGATGCCGAGGCGGGATCCCAGGAAGGGACCCACCAGGAGGAGAGGGCCCCGGAGGTGTCGCAGGACAACCTCCCGGACTTTGCACCGGACTCAGCCCCGGAACCCACAGTGGCTCCGGAGTCCGGCGGGCGACCCCTTCGTAAGAAGGGCAAGACTGCGACGCCGGCTGCCTCCGTCCAACCAGAGGTGCCGGATAATTTGCTGGAGGCGCTCAACGGCGCCTCCATCAAAGAGGAACACCGCACTGTTATGAGTGCGGTGATTCAGAAGGTTCAGCTCGCCAAGAGCGGGCTGACCGAAGCCTGCAGCAGCCTTCTAACAGGCTTTGAGGTAAGAATTTCAATATATGTAAAATGGTACCGCATAGACAGTAGCCCCTGATGCTCGGTTCGGTGTTCGGAAAGAAAAGCCGGACTGAGGATCTTTAGAAAGATAAACGCAGGAGTCATGAAAATATGTCAATATGGGATTGCAGGCTGTGCTGCTGACCTCCGCCGCACTGACTGCGGAGGTCAATACTTTGAAGGAAAACCTCGAGCGGTCCGAGAACGAGCTCGGCCGTGCCAAGAAGCAGCTCGAGGAAAAAGAAGGTGAGTAATACCTTATGAAAATTGTACCTTACAGAAAAGGATTTAGTTGCAAGAAAAATGACAAGGATAACTTGGGTATTGCAGGGGCCACTAACGAGGTGGCGACCCTGAAAGAGGCGGTGGCCGCGGCCGAACGCAATGCGGCTGCGGAGCGCACCGAGCGAGAGAAACAGGAGGCGCGGGTGGCGGAGGTACAGCAAGAGCTCCAGGATCTCGTGAAGAAACATGAGAGCCTGGAGCGTGACTCGAAGACTCGAGAGTCTGAGCTTGCAACGGCTCTTGAGAGTGCCAAAGCCGCTAAGGCCGAAGCCTACAAGGCCCTCCAGGAGATCGAGGCGGTAAAGAAAATAGCAGCGGGTAAGGCATTTTTCATGCAAAGTAAGCATGTGAGTGTTAATTACCTGTCGCTTACCCGAATTCGGAGCTCTCCAGGAGCGTTCGCAGATCTTCCTCGCAGCGTGTCCGATGCTGCCGCATTCTACCGGGCCGAGGAGGGGAGCTCGACGGAGAAGGTCTTCTGGTCTCAGTATGCTGAGGCCGGACATCCGGTGCCCCTTAGCGACCAGCTGAAGCAGCTGGTCGAGCTCCACAAGGCGGCCGAACAGGCCATGAAGGGCCTCATAGTTCGGCTGTGGCCTAAGGAGGCCAAGCCTGGGAGCTACTTCGGCCTGGTGCGGCGGCTGGTGGATGCGTGCCCGTGGGTTGAAGTCATCAAGCATTCCGCTTGTATTGAGGGTGCCCGTCGGGCCCTTGCCCGCGCAAAGGTGCACTGGGGCAAGATGGATGCCCAGAAGCTTGTGACGGACCCCCCACCAGAGGGCAAGGAGCATCGCACGCCCGAGATGTATTATAAGAGTGTGCTGAAGGGCGCCCGCACTATTGCGGGTGAGTGCTCCAAAGATGTAATATTTGAGTAGACTCGCATTTTGTTATCCTGTGCGCTGAAAACTTGGTTCATATGCGCTAAGCAACGCTTGTTAATTTAAAATATTACCTTCTGTGCGGCTGTTTATCAAATCTGAGAGATGGCAAGTCGTCGGCTTCAGCCCCCATGCCACGAGTGCTGGGGTGTTCGGGATAAACTCGAGCGCTCTTGTTCCCATTTTTGGGTCCATCTAGGGAGGCGCTCGACACAGCGAACAAGGCAACCGGACTTATAATGCTTGAACACTCTCACTTAGCCATAGAATTCTATAATTTTAAATTTCGGCGAAGCCCCTAGTCTTCGGAAGGCCGAATTTGGGGCGCTATCCACGCCTTGGCCGGACAGTATCCGGCTCCTCGCTCTAAGCGGCATAAGTCTTTAAGGACTCGCAAAAAACCTCTCGAACAGCGACCGGCTCTCGCCTCATCATGACGGTCAGTTTTAGCTTTCTCCACTGAGGCGTTAACCCAGCTCAACTGGGGCGCAATCGCAGTGGTTCTCCCAGTGCTACCTTAGCCGATATAACGGAACGTAAGGTACCAAAACATGGGAGCCGGGCAAACCCAACTATTGACCCAAGACATGATTCGGAGCCGATGCATATAGTGCTATAAGTTCGGGGTGCCGCACTTGTGAAAGTGTTCGGACTCATCACACCATAATGCGGGGAACATAAGCCCCTGGTGTGTATTAGCCGTACCAAAGTGTACGGATGCAATATGCCGTGGATGAACATATGTATGAAAAGGAAATGCAATTATAAGCAAAAAGGTGCTGCATTGTTTTATTCAATAAGTGCTGCTACGAATGCAGAACGATACAAATAGTGCGATAAGCAAGGTATGGGACTGTTAAACATGTCCCCCTCCAGGGGTAGGCTGCAGATTGGTGTATAAAAATGCTCGTAACGGAGACCACCTGTATATTCGTTGTAGCCTTTATCCTTTCCTGGCTGTTGCATCGTGAGTTCGGCAGATCTGCTGCCGGACAGGGCCTCTGACAAACGGAGTCCTGTGGGTAAAAAATAAAAGGTAAAAAGAAAAGAAAAAAGAACGACACACTTGAGAGCCCCTGGTGTGGTTGAGCCGCAGTCTGGGTTTATCGTGGTCGTGCCCCTCTCCCCATGCCCATGGTATCTTCAGAGCGTAATGGTGTACGCGAAGGACCTGCTTTAACGTTTCGCAGGAGCTGGGGTTGGGGCCGCACTGCTACGCGTGCTCGGAACGTGCCAGGTGGTCTTGTTGTAAGTTACTCCGGGCGCGCTTAGCTGTGTCCGGCCGCTTAAAGGCCGGACTCGAGAATTGCCTTAAGAGGCTGCATTGCACTTCTGCCGCGAGAGCCGCTGTATGTTCCTCCGTGCGGAGAGAACGTTCAGTGTTTCCGTTGACCGTGATGACTCCTCGAGGGCCTGGCATCTTGAGCTTGAGGTATGCGTAGTGCGGCACCGCGTTGAACTTTGCAAACGCGGTACGTCCGAGCAAGGCATGATAGCCGTTGCGGAACGGGACTATGTCGAAGATTAACTCCTCGCTTCGGAAGTTATCCGGGGATCCGAAGACCACTTCCAGTGTAATTGAGCCTGTACAATTGGCTTCTACACCTGGTATGACGCCTTTAAAGGTCGTTTTGGTAGGTTTAATCCTTGAGGGGTCTATGCCCATTTTGCGCACTGTATCCTGGTAAAGCAGGTTCAGGCTGCTGCCGCCGTCCATCAGGACTCTGGTTAGGTGAAATCCATCGATGATTGGGTCTAAGACCAGTGCGGCGAATCCGCCGTGGCGGATGCTGGTGGGGTGGTCCCTTCGGTCAAAAGTGATCGGGCAGGAGGACCATGGGTTGAACTTCGGGGCAACTGGCTCCATCGCGTAGACATCCCTAAGTGCACGCTTCCGCTCCCTTTTGGGTATGTGCGTTGCGTATATCATGTTCACCGTCCGCACCTGTGGGGGAAACCCTTATGTCCTCTATTGTTCGGCGGTTGTGTCTCGTCCTCGTCATCGCTATGTAGCCCCTTGTCATTGTTTTCGGCAATTAACTTGCCTGCCTGCTTCAATACCCAACAGTCCCTGTTGGTGTGGTTAGCTGGCTTTTCGGGGGTGCCGTGTATCTGGCACAAGCGGTCGAGTATTCGGTCCAAATTGGACGGACCCGGAGTAGTTCTTTTGAATGGCTTTTTCCGCTGACCGGGTTTAGAGCCTCTGAATCCGGCATTGACTGCCATATCCTCAATATGATCGCCGTTAATGCGGCGTTTGTTTTTGTTGCGACGCGGCCTGCCATTTCGGTCCTTGAAGTCCGGACTGCCAGAATTTTTGCTGAGGTTGTTGCTGCGTGCTAGCCAGCTGTCCTCACCCGCGCAGAAGCGGGTCATGAGTGATGTGAGGGCTGCCATGGATTTCGGCTTTTCCTGTCCCAGGTGCCGGGCAAGCCACTCGTCGCGGATGTTATGCTTGAAGGCCGCGAGGGCCTCCGCATCCGGACAGTCGACGATTTGGTTTTTCTTGGTTAAGAACCGTGTCCAGAATTGCCTGGCCGATTCGTCTGGCTGCTGAATTATGTGGCTTAGGTCATCAGCGTCTGGTGGTCGCACATAAGTGCCCTGGAAGTTATCGAGGAATGCGGCTTCCAGGTCCTCCCAACTCCCAATTGACTCTGCTGGCAAGCTGTTGAGCCAATGTCGGGCTGGTCCTTTAAGCTTGAGGGGGAGGTATTTGATGGCGTGAAGATCGTCACCGCGGGCCATGTGGATGTGAAGGAGATAGTCTTCAATCCAAACCGCGGGGTCTGTTGTGCCATTGTAGGATTCAATATTGACGGGTTTAAACCCTTCGGGGATTTGATGATCCATTAGTTCATCTGTGAAGCATAGTGGGTGTGCGGCGCCTCTGTACTGGGCGATATCACGACGGAGCTCAAGGGAGCTTGGTCTACTTTGTTCGGCCCGGCCGGACTTACTGTGTCCGGCGCGATGATTATCGTCACGTATCATGGGACGCCCACGCGATCCGTAGATCGGTCTTGATTGTCTTGCCTTATCCTCCAATATATCTCGCAAGTCCGGAGTGTTCCCCTGTGGCCGTGTGCTTTTCGAGCGATGCCGGGGTACGGGCCTAGTGAAGGGCCTAGAGGCCACTCTGTCGTGACCACGGGGTGGTCGGTCAGCCGTATTGTCTCCTGGTGATGCGGGTTCGTAAGCCTCCTCCTCTAATCGGGGGAGCAGCTTGCATTTAGGGTAGCTTTTGGAGGGGCGTTCGAGCTCATGCTCTTCGGCCGCGAGGACTTCAGTCCATCTGTCGGCTAGCAGATCCTGATCAGCTCTAAGTTGTTGCTGCTTTTTCTTGAGGCTGTTCGCCGTGGCCATAAGCCTATGTTTAAAACACTCTTGTTCAATGGGATCCTCAGGCACGACGAATTCGTCATCGTCGAGGCTCGCTTCGTCTCCGGAGGGAGGCGTATAATCCTCTGCCTCTTCTCCTGCCGCTCCTTCATAAGGGCTGGCGTCTCCGTCCTCCTGCGCTGCATCTTGCTGGAGCGGGTTGTCTTCGGCACTGTCCGGTGTATTATTGTCTCCGGTGCCGGAGTCTTCATTCTTGCTGTGGCGGGATTTAGAGCGGCGCCGCTGACGCCGGCGCTTGGGCTGCTTTTTGGAGGGGTCATCTTCCTCTGTTCCTTCGCCATTCCCATCTTTTGGGATATCCACCATGTATATGTCATATGATGAGGTGGCTGTCCAGTGCCCAGTGGGCGCTGGTTCTTGGTCGTCTCCGGCATCGTCGTCCATACCGTCGATGTCCTCGGAGTCGTAGTCTAGCATGTCGGTTAAATCATCGACAGCGGCTACCAAGTGGGTGGTGGGTGGGCTTTGAATTTCTTCGTCGTCCGCGTCCCAACCGTCCTGACCGCAGTCCGGCCAGGGCTCTCCTGATAACGAGAGATATTTTAGCGAACTCAAGATGTCGCCGAAAGGTGAGTGTTGAAAGACGTCCGCTGCGGTGAACTCCATGATCGGCGCCCAATCGGATTCGATCAGGGCGGGCGCGGGAGGTTTGGAGTCCGGCACCTTGGAGTCACGAGCTTTATGAGGGACAAAGTCAGTGTTCGGCTCTATCACCGTAGAGGTTGCAGCCCCCGAGGCGGTGTCTAGGCATCCATCCTCGATCTGCGCGGCCGGCTCCGAATTGAGGATCGGAGCGGGCTCGAGTGCGGCCTCCAGGGTACTGTCCGGCGGCAGAGCTAAATCATGCCCGACGTGACAGTGCGGCACGCTCGGCTGTGGCTCGAATCTGTCGAAGATCAAGTCCCCGCGGATGTCAGCCGTGAAGTTCAAACTTCCAAATCTGACCTGACGGCCAGGGGCGTAGCTTTCGATCTGCTCCAGTTGGCCAAGCGAATTGGCCCACAGTGCAAAGCCGCCAAATACGAAGATCTGTCCGGGGAGGAAGGTCTCCCCCTGGACTGCGTCGTTGATGATGATCGAAGAAGCCATCGAGCCTATCGGTGACGACACAGAGGAACTCTCAATGAAAGCACCAATGTCGGTGTCAAAACCGGCGGATCTCGGGTAGGGGGTCCCGAACTGTGCGTCTAGGCGGATGGTAACAGGAGACGAGGGACACGATGTTTTTACCCAGGTTCGGGCCCTCTTGATGGAGGTAAAACCCTACGTCCTGCTTGATTAATATTGATGATGTGGGTTACAAGAGTAGATCTACCACGAGATCAAGGAGGCTAAACCCTAGAAGCTAGCCTATGGTATGATTGTTGTTTTTCCTATGGACTAGGGCCATCCGGTTTATATAGACACCGGAGAGGGCTAGGGTTACACAGAGTCGGTTAAAAAGGTAGGAAATCTACATATCCGTATGGCCAAGCTTGCCTTCCACGCCAAGGAAAGTCCCATCCGGACACGGGACGAAGTCTTCAATCTTGTATCTTCATAGTCCTGGAGTCCGGCCGATGATGATAGTTCGGCTATCCGGACACCCCCTAGTCCGGAACTCCCTCAATATGCATCGGCTCGGAATCATGTCTTGGGTCAATAGTTGGGTTTGCCCGGCTCCCATGTTTTGGTACCTTACGTTCCGCAATGTTGGCTAAGGTAGCGCTGGGAGAACTACTGCGATTGTGCCCCAGTTGAGCTGGGTTAACACCTCAGTAGAGAAAGCTAAAACTGACCGTCATGATAGTGCGAGAGACCGGTCGCTGTTCGTGAGGTTTTTTGAGTCCTTAAAGACTTATGCCGCTTAGAGCGAGGAGCCGGATTTATCTGGCCTAGGCGTGGATAGCGCCCCGAACTCGGTCTTCCGAATACTAGGGGCTTCGCCGAAATTTAAAATTATAGAATTCTATGGATAAGTGAGAGTGGTAAAGCATTATAAGTCCGATGGCCTGGTTCCTTGTGTTAAGCGCCTCCCTAGATGGACCCAAGAATGGGAACAAGAGCACTCAGGTTTATCCTGAACACACCAGCACTCGTGGCATGGGGTAGAAGCCAATGACTTGCATCTCTCAGATTTGATAAACGGCCGCACAGAAGGTAATATTTTAAATTAACAAAGCATTGCTTAACGCATATGAACAAAGTTTTCATCGTACAGGATAACAGATGCGAGTCTACTCAAAAATTACATCTTTTGAGCATTCACCCGCTATAAGGCGGGCACCCTTCAGGATGCTCTTATAATACATCTCGGGCGTGCGATGCTCCTTGCCCGGCGGTGGCGCGTCCGTCAACAGCTTCTCCGCGTCCAGCTTGCCCCAGTGCACTTTAGCACGGGCGAGGGCCCGACGGGCACCTTCAATGCAGACGGAGCGCTTGATGACCTCAATCCACGGACACGCGTTCACCAGCCGCCGCACCAGATCGAAGTAGCTCCCAGGCATGGCTTCCCTAGGCCACAGCCGAACTATGAGGCCCTTCATGGCCTGTTCGGCCACCTTGTGGAGCTCGACCAGCTGCTTCAGCTGGTCACTCAGGGCAACCGGATGTTCGGCCTCAGCATACTGAGACCAGAACACCTTTTCCGTCGAGCTCCCCTCCTCGGCTCGGTAGAACGCGGCAGCATCAGACACACTACGTGGCAGATCGGCGAACGCTCCTGGAGAGCTCCGGATTCGGGTAAGTAACAGATAATTTACTTTTATGTTCTTGCTTTGCATAAAGAATGCCTTACCCGCCGCTATCTTCTTCATCACCTTGATATCCTGGAGGGCCTTCTGGGCTTTGACCTTAGCGGTCTTGTCACTCTCAAGAGCCAAGGCGAGCTCGGACTCTCGAGTCTTCGAGTCACGCTCCAAACTCTCATGTTTTTTCACGAGAGCTTGGAGCTCTTGCTGCACCTCTACCACCCGCGCCTCCTGCTTCTCTCGCTCGGTGCGCTCCAAGGCCACACTGTTTTCGGCCTTGGACACCGCTTCCTTCAGGGTCGCCACCTCGGCCGTGGCCCCTGCAACATTTATGTTGGTCCTGTCATTATTTGCAACCAAGTATTTCTACATACATTTACATGTGGTACTACATACCCTCCTTGTCCTCGAGCTGCTTCTTGGCACGGCCGAGCTCGCTCTCGGACCGCTCGAGGCTCTCCTTCAATGCATTGACCTCTGCAGTCAGTGCGGCAGAGGTCAGCAGCACAGCCTGCATTCCCATATTGACATATTTTAGTTAGACTCCTACGTATATATTTTTAGATCCTCAGCTCGGCTTTTCTTTCCGAACGCCGAACTAAGCATCAGGGGCTACTGTCTATGCGGTAACATTTTTATATGTTTTGAACACATACCTCAAAGCCTGTTAATAGACTTGTACAGGCTTCTGTCAGCCCGCTCTTGGCGGACTGAACCTTCTGAATCACCACACTCATAACAGTGCGGTGTTCCTCATCGATGGAGGTGCCGTTAAGCACCTCTCCGGCGCCTCCGGATGGACGGAGGTCGCCGGCATCGTAGGCTTGCCCTTCTTATGAAGGCGCAGCCTGTTGGACTCCGGAACCGTTGATGGTTCCGGAGCAGTGTCTGGCCCGGGGCCGGACTTAGATCCCTCTGGGGCTTTACCCCCTTTGGGCCTGGAGTCCGGGAGGTCGCCTTGAGGCGCCTCCAGGACCACCTCCTCCTGGTTCGGTCCCTTTTGGGACTCCACCTCGGCGTCGTCTGCAGGGAGCGGGGAGGAGGCCGTCGGAAGTGAAGCGCTGTTCACATCCGACGAATTCAGGGAGCCGCTCGACGAATCGCCGAGCTGAGCTCTGGGCGGACTGCATAATTAAATTCGGCGTCAGAAGCTATCAAATAATAGAGGAGCGCCGTAAGTCATTCGGGTAGCCGAACACTTACGATTTTGCCAGGGGCTTGACCATGGATGGCCATTCCTCCCCACCGTCTTCGGCATCGGAGGCGTAGTCCGGCAGAAGGGTCTTCCCCTTCTTGGACCCTCCGACCTCCCCAGTTGGGGCGGCCTTTCTTTTCTTTCCTCCCCCCATTGGAGGGGGAGAGGCTTCTTCTTCTTCCTCGTCCTCGTCTTCAGAGGCGGAGGGTGCTTCGGGGTTGTCGGGCGATGAATCCGACACCACCAGGCGCCGGGAGATCTTTCGAGTCCCCGTGGCCTTCTTCTTGGCCTTCTTCTCCGGCACCACGTTAGGTGCCAGAACCAGCAGCCCCGTCAATCGGCCGTCTGATGGGTCTTCTGGTAGAGGAAGGCCTCGCACACGATGATAAACGCCGAGATGTTGAGGATGAAGTTCGGGGCCAGATCGTGGAAGTCCAGGCCATAGTAGAACATGAGCCCCCGGACGAAAGGGTGAAGAGGAAAACCCAGTCCATGGAGGAAATGGGGAAGAAAAACAACCCTCTCATGGGGCCTGAGGGTGGGGATGAGTTGCCCCGCCTCTGGAAGCTGATGCGCGATGTCGTCAGGCAGGTATCCAGCCGTCCTCAGCTTTTTGATTTGCCCCTCCGTGACGGAGGAGGCCATTCATATGCCTCCCGCTCCGGACATGATTGGAGAAGGTTGAGGTGGGAAGTGCGGGCTTGGGCGTTGGAGCTCGAGCATGCAGGGATGGATAAGAAAAGGAGGAAGAAGGCGTAAATGGAAAGGGTAGATCCTTATCCCCTTATATGGGCGGCCGAAACTACGAGCCCCCACCAGCCTAATGAAACTCGCTTATCTCCCAAGCACCACGGTTAATGGCGCGGTTGGGTTACCCATGCCTGTATTGATGAGAATCCCGGAATAAGGGGACACAATCTCTGCTTTGACAAGACGTGCCAAGGAAACCGCCTCGCTAAACATGCTGAGGTGGAACAGTAAAACGATTTGAATAAAGGCTTGACCATGGCGTGAAGTCACGCTGCGGAATACGTCAGCAGATTAGATTTGTGCAGAAGTTATTCTCTCTACGGCGGTATGTGGAACTTATTTTTGCAGAGCCGGACACTATCCTTGTGTTCAACATCTTCTATGAAGTATTCGGAGGAGGAACTCGCCTTGCAATGCCGAAGACAACTTGCGCGCCGGACTCGTCGTCATTGAAGCCTGGTTCAGGGGCTACTGAGGGAGTCCTGGATTAGGGGGTGTCCGGATGGCCGGACTCCCGGACTATGAAGATACAAAATTGAAGACTTCGTCCCGTGTCCGGATGGGACTTTCCTTGGCGTGGAAGGCAAGCTTGGCGATACGATATGAAGATCTCCTCCCATTGTAACCGACTCTGTGTAACCCTAGCCCTCTCCGGTGTCTATATATACCGGAGAGTTTTAGTCCGTAGGACAAACAACAATCATACCATAGGCTAGCTTCTAGGGTTTAGCCTCTCTGATCTCGTGGTAGATCAACTCTTGTACTACCCATATCATCAATATTAATCAATCAGGAGTAGGGTTTTACCTCCACCGAGAGGGCCCGAACCTGGGTAAAAACATCGTGTCCCTTGTCTCCTATTACCATCCGCCTAGACGCACAGTTCGGGACCCCCTACCCGAGATCCACCGGTTTTGACACCGACATGCCCCACTGTTGAAAGTGTTCGAACTTTACTTGTCGTATTATGGGGCGCCATGAGAAGCCCCTGGCAAACTGACCGTACCAGGGTGTACGGATGCAATATCAAATGAACATTTATGAGAAAAAGTGCTCAAATAATTGTAATAGGCTAACGCTATATATGATCTCCCATTGATGAATAAAACGTTTAAGCGTATGTTTACAATGAATGCATTAAGCGGAGATAGGACTGTTTGACATGTCCTATCCAGGGGCAGGCCGCGTACAGATAGATAAAATAGGTATAATGATCGTAAATAGATTCCACCTGGGTATTTCCTTCTGTGCGCAAAGCCTGTTGCCTCCTTGGTTTTCTCCCCTGTATAAGTCCGACAATCCAGCTCTTCTAAAGAGGCTGCCCTAAAGCAATGTCCTGAAAAATAAAAAGGGAGATTAATGAAGGTGTGTTACGGTGATACCGCACTGTTGACTGAGTCATTGTTGCGCCTCCACCTGTGCCCATGGTATATTGAGTGTGTAATTGTGTGCGCGTGGCATGAATGCTTCTTTGATAGGGCTTGAGCGGAGGCCGGACTGCTAGTCGCGCTCTTGGCGTGCCTGATGATCCTGCTACAGGGTGCTCCGGACTCTCTTGACGGTGCTCGAAGTTGTTGTCACCAGATTGGTTTATCAGAGGAGGCCGCGTTGTACTTCCACCGCGAGGGCTGCAGTATGCTCTTCTGTTCGGAGAGAGCGGTCCATGTTTCCATTGACTGTTATGACCCTGCGCGGTCCTGGCATCTTGAGCTTGAGGTATGCTTAATGTGGTACCGCAATGAATCTAGCGAATGCAGTTCGTCCCAGCAGTGCGTGATAACCACTGCGGAAGGGGACGATATTGAAGATTGACTCTTTGCTTCGAAAGTTATCCGGAGATCCGAAGACCGGTTCCAATGTTATAGAGCCCGTGCAACGGCCCTCTACTCTAGGAATTACACCTTTAAAGGTGGTTTTGGTGGGCTTGATCCTTGAAGGGTCAATGCCCATTTTGCACACTGCGTCCTGATAAAGCAGGTTTAGGCTACTGCCGCCATCCATGAGGACTCGTGTGAGGTGGAATCCGTCAATGATTGGGTCTAGGACTAATGCGGTCGAGCCGCCATGACGGATGCTAGTGGGGTGATCCCTACGATCAAAGGTGTTCGGACAAGCTGACCATGGGTTGAATTTGGGGGCGACTGGCTCCATCGCATAGACGTCCTGCAGTGCTTGCTTCCATTGCCGCTTGGGAATGTGAGTGGCGTAGACCATGTTGACTGTTTTCACCTGGGGGGAATTTCTTCTGTCCCCCCGTGTTCGAACACCAGGGCTCTTTGTCGTCGTTGTTGTGCAGCCCCTTGTGCTTGTTTTCGGCGTTTATTTTGCCGGCATGTTTGAACACCCAGTAGTCTCTGTTGGTGTGGTTGGCTGGCTTGTCCGGGGAGCCATGAATTTGGCACGAGCGCTCCAGTATACGGTCCAGACTGGATGGTCCCTGATTGTTTCTTTTGAATGGCTTCTTCCGCTGACCGGACTTGGATCCGCTAAATCCGGTGTTTACTGCCATGTCTTCAGTGTTGTCGTTGTTGTTCTGTCGCTTATGTCTGTTGCGTCATGGCTTGTCATTGTTTTCGCGGACATCCGAAGTGCCGGAATGTGGCGTGGTGCTGCTGCGAGCCAACCAGCTGTCCTCGCCCGCGCAAAAGCGGATCATTAGTGTTGCGAGAGCTGCCATGGACTTGGGTTTTTCCTGGCCGAGGTGCCGGGCGAGCCACTCGTCACGGATATTATGCTTAAAAGCCGACAGGGCTTCGGCGTCCGGACAGTCGACTATTTGGTTCTTTTTAGTTAGGAACCGAGTCCAGAATTTCCTGGCTGACTCTCCGGGCCGTTGAGTAATGTGGCTCAAGTCATCGGTGTCCGGTGGTCGCACATATGTGCCCTGGAAGTTGTCGAGGAATGCGTCTTCCAGGTTTTCCCAACTGCCAATTGAATTTGCTGGCAGGCTGTTTAGCCAATGTCGGGCTGGTCCTTTGAGCTTAAGGGGAAGATATTTGATGGCGTGTACATCGTCTCCGTGGGCCATGTGAATGTGGAGAAGGAAATCTTCGATCCATACTGCGGGGTCTGTTGTGCCATCATATGATTCGACGTTTACGGGTTTGAACCCTTCTGGGAATTCATGATCCATCACTTCGTCAGTGAAGCAGAGGGGGTGCGCGGCGCCTCTGTGCCGGGCCATGTGCCTACGCAGTTCGGATTGGTCTGGGTTGCTGTGTTCGGCCCGACCGGACTTGTTGATGATGTATCCGTCGCGACGGTTATCATCGCATGCTGGGGCGCGCCCCCGTGATCCGTAGATCGATCTTGGCTGTCCTGCTTTGTTTTCCAATATATCTTGCAGGTCTTGCATGTTGCCCCGGGCCGTAGTGTATTGGCGCGGGGGTGCGGGCTGGTATTCGGGCTGATATCCCATTTTATCCCGGCAACGGGGTGGCCGGTCAGCCGTTTGGTGCTCGAGTCCGTATTCCTCGGCTGCCAGGACTTCAGTCCATCTATTTGTTAGCAGGTCTTGATCAGCCTGGAGTTGCTGCTACTTCTTTTTCAGGCTCCTCGTAGTGGTCATAAGCCGACGCTTGAAGCGCTCCTGCTCCACGGTACCCTCGGGCACGCTGAACTCGTCGTCGCCGAGGCTAATCTCGTCTTCAGAGGGGGGCATGTAGTTGTCCTCCTCCGGATATCCGTCGGTCGCCTGTTCTGGGCTGACCTGCTCATCATCCTGCTCGTCCTGTTCGAAGGCAGGCTGATCAGGATTGTATTCCTCTTCGGCACCGTCCGGGTTGTTTTCGTCTCCTGGGCTGGTATTGCTGTGGCAGGGCTTGGAGCAGCGTCGACGATGCCCATGCTTTGTTTTTATCCCTGAAGGGTTGTCCTCCATTGCCTCATCGCCATTGGTTTCTTTTGGAGTGTCCACCATATATATATCGTATGAGGAGGTGGCTGTCCACCGCCCTGTGAGTGGTGGTTCCTGTACTTCTCCCGCATCGTCGTCCGTACCTTCGATGTCTTCGGAGTCAAAGTCAAGCACGTCAGTTAGATCATCGATCGTGGCAATGAAGTGGGTGGTGGGTGGGTAGCGAATTCCTTCGTCGCCTGCTTCCCACTCAAGCCGGACATAGTTCGACCAAGAGCCTCCTGACAAAGAGAGACTTTAATGAGTCCAGCATGTCGCCCAAGGGCGAGTGCTGGAAGATGTCCGCAGCGGTAAACTCCATCACCGAAGCCCAACCTAGCTTGGCTGGCTCGAGAGTGTGCGGACTGGAACCAACAACCGGATACGAGTCCGGGGGTCCGGAGTCACAGGCTTCCACAGAGGTGAGGCCAGTGTTCGGCTCCACCGCCGATGAGTGTGCGGCCTGCGAGGTGGGGTCCATCCCTCCGTCTTTAGGCAACGCAGCCTGCTCCAGATTCAGGTCCGGGGCTCCGACAGGGGTGATATCCCGAGCACTGTCCGACAGCAGGTCTAAGTCGTGCTCGTCGCGACTGTCCGGTGCTTCTGGCGCAGGCCCGAATCCGTCGAAGATCAAGTCTCCGCAAACGTCGGCCGTGTAATTCAAGTTTCCGAACCTGACCTGGTGGCCAGGGGCGTAGCTGTCGATCTGCTCCAGATGGCCAAGTGAATTGGCCCGCAGTGCGAAGCCGCCGAACATGAAGATCTGTCCGGGGAGAAAGGTGTCGCCCTGGACCGTGTCGTTGACAATGATTGGAGGAGCCATCGAGCCTTGCAGTGATGACACAGAGGAACTCTCAATGAAAGCACCAATGTCGGTGTCAAAATCGGCGGATCTCGGATAGGGGGTCCCGATCTGTGCGTCTCAGGCTGATGGTAACAGGAAGCAAGGGACACAATGTTTACCCAGGTTCAGGCCCTCTCGATGGAGGTAAAACCCTACTTCCTTCTTGATTAATATTGAAGATACGAGTAGTACAAGAGTAGATCTACCACGAGATCGTAGAGGCTAAAACCCTAGAAGCTAGCCTATGATGGTATGGTTGTAATTGTGATCGGCCTTCTAAGGACCAATCTCTCCGGTTTATATAGACACCGAAGAGGGCTAGGTTTTACATGGAGTCGGTTACAAGGAAGGAAACACAATATCCGGATTGCCAAGCTTGCCTTCCACGCAAAGGAGAGTCCCATCCGGACACGGGACGGAGTCTTGAGTCTTGTATCTTCATGCTTCAATAGTCCGGATGATGTACATAGTCCGGCTGTCCGGATACCCCCTAATCCAGGACTCCCTTAGCTACTATCTCAGAGTCAAGTCCATATTTAGCACTAAATCAACGAAAAGCATCGGTATCCATAAAAGATTTAACACAATCAAACTTAGGTGTCATACCTGACTCCTTACCACCGTCGTAACCCCAATCTTCAGAGTTGCGTTTAATTCTTTCCAATAAGTCCCATTTGAATTCAATAGTCTTCAGCATATAAGAACTAGCACAGGAAGTATCAAGCATGTTGCGATCATTGAGAGAAAGTTGAGCATAAAATTTTTGAATAATCATTTCCCTCGAGAGCTCATGATTGGGGCATGAATATAACATTGACTTAAGCCTCCCCCAAGCTTGAGCGATGCTTTCTCCTTCGCGAGGCCAGAAATTATATATGTAATTACGATCACGATGAACAAGATGCATAGGATAGAACTTCTGGTGAAATTCCAACTTCAATCGTTTATAATTCCAAGATCCCATATCGTCACATAGCCTATACCATGTCAATGCATCTTCCTTCAAAGATAAAGGGAAGACCTTCCTTTTGACAACATCATCGGGAATACCTGCAAGCTTAAATAATCCACAAACTTCATCCACAAAGATAAGGCATAAATCGGGATGCAATGTTCCATCTCCTGCAAATGGATTAGCTAGCAGTTTCTCTATCATACCCGAAGGAATCTCAAAGTAAATATTTTCAGTAGGTTCAGTAGGTTGAGGAGCAACTCTTTGCTCTTCTGGTCGGGGTGAAGATACCCTGAACAAGCCCATCAAAGGATTAGTTTCCATAGTAATAAGTGACAGAAAATTTCAGCACACTATATAAATGTTTCCTTACCAAGTTCCACTCACCAAAAGCACTACACTCCCCGGCAACGGCGCCAGAAAAGAGTCTTGATGACCCACAAGTGTAGGCGATCTATCATAGTCCTTTCGATAAGTAAGAGTGTCGAACCCAACGAGGAGCAGAAGGAATTGATAAGCGGTTTTCAGTAAGGTTTTCTCTGCATGCACTGAAATTGTAGGTAACAGATAGTTTTGTGATAAGATAAATTGTAACGAGTAACAAGCAATGAAAGTAAATAAAGTGTAGCAAGGTGTCCCAATCCTTTTTGTAGAAAAGGATAAGCCTGGACAATTTCTTATAATGAGAAAGAGCTCCTGAGGACACATGGGACTTATCGTCAAGCTAGTTTTCATCACGCTCATATGATTCGCGTTCGGTACTTTGATAATTTGATATGTGGGTGGACCGGTGCTTGGGTACTGCCCTTACTTGGACAAGCATCCCACTTATTATTAACCCCTATTGCAAGCATCCGCAACTACAAAAGAAGTATTAAGGTAAACCTAACCACAGCATTAAACATATGGATCCAAATCAGCCCCTTACGAAGCAACTCATAAACTAGGGTTTAAGCTTCTGTCACTCTAGCAACCCATCATATACTTACTACTTCCCAATGCCTTCCTCTAGTCCCAAATAATGGTGAAGTGTCATGTAGTATACGTTCACATAACACCACTAGAGGAAAGACAACATACATCTCATCAAAATATCGAACAAATACCAAATTCACATGACTACTAATAGCAAGACTTCACCCATGTCCTCAGGAACAAACGTAACTACTCACAAAGCATATTCATGTTCATAATCAGAGGAGTAATAATATGCATTAAGGATCTGAACATATGATCTTCCACCAAGTAAACCAATTAGCATCAACTATAATGAGTAATCAACACTACTAGCAACCCACAGGTACCAAATTGTGGTTTTGATACAAGATTGGATACAAGAGATGAACTAGGGTTTTGAGAGGAGATGGTGCTGGTGAAGATGTTGATGGAGATTGACCCCCTCCCAAAGAGAGAATTGTTGGTGATGACGATGATGATGATTTCCCCCTCCCGGAGGGAAGTTTCCCCTGCAGAACAGCTCCGCCGGAGCCCTAGATTGGTTCCGCCAAGGTTCCGCCTCGTGGCGGCGGAGTTTCGTCCCGTAAGCTTGCCCACAATTTTTTTGCAGGGTAAAAGCCTTCATATAGCAGAATATGGACACCGGAGGGCCACCAAGGGGCCCAGGAGACAGGGGGGCGCGCCCCCCACCCTCCTGGCCAGGGTGTGGGCCCCCTGAGGTGTTTCTTTCGCTCAATAATTCTTATTAATTTCAAAAATAAGTTTCATGGAGTTTCAGGATTTTTGGAGCAGTGCAGAATAGCTTTCCAATGTTTGCTCCTTTTCTAGCTAGAATTCCAGCTGCCGGCATTCCCCCTCTTCATGGTAAACCTTGTAAAACAAGAGAGAATAGCCATATGTATTGAGATATAATGTGTAATAACAGCCCATAATGCAATAAATGTTGATATAAAAGCATGATGCAAAATGGACGTATCAATGAATACGGAGTGTGATCGACAATCATCTCTATCAGTTTGGAAACTAGCATCAACGTAACCCCTTATGACGAGCTTTTCCTCACCTCCATAAACCAGGAACATCTCTTTAGTCCTTTTCAGGTACTTCAAAATAGTCTTTACCGCTGCCCAGTGAATCTCACCTGGGTTGGCCTGGTATCTACTTGTTAGGCTTATTGCAAAAGCAACATCAGGCCTTGTACATATCATGGCATACAAGATGGATCTGATTGCCGAGGCATACGGAATCCTACTCATCCTGCTTCTCTCATCAGATGTCGAAGGACTCTGAGTCTCGCTTAGCCTTATACCATGTGAGAGTGGCAAGAACCCTTTCTTCGCCTCACTCATGTTGAACCGCTTCAACACTTTATCTATGTACATGCTCCGGCTTAAGCCGAGCAGGCTCCTCAATCTATCTCTATAGATCTTAATGCCTAAAATATACACTGCCTCACCAAGGTCTTTCATCAAAAATTTGCCATTCAATGACTCCTTGACCGAGTCTAGCATTGAAACATCATTTCCGATCAGTAGTATGTCGTCCACATACAATATCAAAAACACTATCGAGCTCCCACTTAACTTCTTGAATAAATAAGAGTCCTCTTCGCTTTTGATGAAACCGAGACCAGTGACGACCTCATCAAAATGAATGTTCCAACTCCGAGACGCTTGCTTCAACCCATAAATGGATCTCTTGAGCTTGCATACCTTAGTGCTAGTCGGATCGACAAAACCCTCGGGTTGTATCATATACACGTCCTCGATTAAATTTCTGTGAAGGAAAGCCGTTTTGACATCCATCTGCCATATCTCGTAATCGAAATATGCAGCTATAGCTAGTATGATCATCACCGATTTCAGCATCGCTACCGGCGAGTAAGTCTCGTCGTAGTCAATTCCTTGAACTTGTCCATAACCTTTAGCGACAAGCCGAGCTTTGTGGATCTGAACATTTCAATCCACGTCGGTTTTCTTCTTAAAGACCCATTTGCAACCAATGACAGTTACGCCAGGTGGCGGATCAACCAAGTCCCAGACTTGATTCTCATCCATGGACTTTAACTCGGATCTCATGGCCTCCAGCCATTCCTCAGAATCTGGGCTCACCATCGCTTCCGCATATGTGGTCGACTCGTCGCTTTCTAGCAACAATACGTCACACATTCTGCACAATCTTTCTGACCTCTGTGGTTCCGGTGCCGCTTCCACTACAGGTTCCCTGACTGACTCCAGTATGATCTCATCACCAGCCAAGCCATCCCTGAGTGGTCCTCAAATTTCTTCGAGTCGAACCGTCCTCCCACTGGCCTCCCGACTGAGAAACTCTTTCTAAAGGAAAACCCCGTTCCGAGCAACAAACACTTTGTTCTCTTCCCGGTTGTAGAAGCTATATCCCAAGGTTTCCCTCGGATATCCCACGAATATGCATTTATCCGATTTAGGTGCAAGCTTGTCTGACATAAGTTGCTTGACAAATGCTTCATAACCCCAAATCTTTAGAAAAGACAAACTAGGACTCTTCCTGGTCCACATCTCATGTGGTGTCTTGTCTACGGATTTTGATGGTACCCTGTTAAGTGTGAAAGCTGTAGTTTCTAGAGCGTATCCCCAGAATGACAAGGGTAAATACAATTTTCTCATCATTGACCGGACCATGTCCAACAAGGTCCTATTCCTCCGTTCTGACACGTCGTTTCTCTGTGGCGTACCCAGAGGTGTGAGCTGAGGTACTATACCTCGGCTTTTCAGATGACCATCAAACTCCTGGCTCATGTACTCACCTCCATGATCTGATCGTAGAAGCTTTATTGTCTTGCTGAGCTGATTCTAAACCTCGTTCTAAAACTCTTTGAACTTTTCAAAAGTTTCCGACTTGTGCCTCATCAAATAGATATATCCATATCTACTCAAGTCGTCGGTAAAAGTCACGAAGTACTGATAGCCACCTCTGGCAGTTGTGCTCATTGGACCACACACATCACTATGTATAAGTTCCAATAGCTCAGACGCCCTCTTGCAACTCTTTGCGAAAGGAGACTTAGTCATCTTGTCGAGCAAGCACGATTCGCATGTCTCGAACGACTCAAAGTTGGATAAAGTTAGGAGCCGATCATCATGGAGCTTCTTCATGCGTTTCAGACTAATGTGGCCAAGCCGGCAATGCCATAAGTATGTCGGATTTATCTCATTAGGCTTATGCCTCTTGACATTCACGTTATAGACCGGTTCCTATTCTAGATTCAATATAAATAGCCCATCAATAATGGGTGCATAGCCGTGGAACATACCATTCAAAAATATCAAACAAGCATTGTCCTTTAAATTGAATTCATAACCTTGACTAGTCAAACATGAGGCAGAAATAATGTTCCGACTAAGTGCAGGAATGTAATAACAATTATTCAATTCCATAATGAATCCAGAAGGAAGCTGGAGCTGCATCGTGCCGACCTCTAGCGCAGCAACTCTTGCTTTGTTGTTGACCCTGATGTCAATCTCCCCTTGTGCCACGTGCCTAGTTCTTACCAGCCCCTGCATCGAGTTGCAAATATGAACAACTGATTCGGTATCAAATACCCAAGAGCTACTAGGTATGTCAGCAAGGTAAATGTCTATAACATATGCAACAAGTGTACCTTTGCCTGCAGCAGCATTCCCAGCCTTCTTGCCATGCTCTGCAAGCCACTTGCTACAGTTCCTCTTCCAGTGACCAGTTTCCTTGCAGTGATAGCAAACGGTCTTTGAGTCCGGTCCAGACTTCGGCGCAGCCACGGAGGTTCATCTCCATGCCCTTTGCCTTAGCCTTTTTCTTGGACCAACTCTTCTTGAACTTAGCCGATTTCTGCACCATCAACACTTGATGCGTGCCTTTCTTAATATCCTGCTCTGCCAGTTTGAGCATCCCATGCAATTCAGTGAGCTTCTTATCCATGCCATGCATATGATAGTTCGTGATGAACGTCCCATAGCTGGGCGGAAGAGAACCCAGAACAGCATCAGTAGCGAGCTCATCCAAGAGTGGGAAGCCCAAACGATCCAAAGCTTGCACATATCAGATCATTTTGATCACATGCGGGCTCAGTGGATCACCTTCCTTCATCTTGCAAACCATCAAGGATCGCCAGACATTGAACCTTTCAGTCCTAGCATGTGTCTGAAACATGCTCTTGAGACTCTCGGTCATATCGTAAGCCTCAACATTTTCGAAATGCTGTTGCAAATCGGGATCCATACAAGCCAGCATCAGACAGCTGATCTCCATTGATTCATCAACGTGTTTCTGGTAGGCATTCTTAGTTGTGGCATTAGCATTATCGGCAGGTTCCTCTGGAAGTGGATCCTCTAGAACATGTTCCTTTTTATCATGCTTGAGAACAATTCTCAGATTTCTATACCAGGTGTTAAAGTTTGTTCCCTTCAGTTTATCCTTTTCCAGAATTGATTTCAATGCAAAGTTGGGTTGAGCAGGTGCTGCCATTGATCTACAACAGAAAATATGCAATCACTAAGCAATGTGTTTATATAGAGTAATTCTAGCCTAAACAGAAATACTCCCACTGAAGTCAGCATCCCTCTGCAGACTCTCAGTGATTCAGGATCCGACTAGCGCATGCGACTAGTGAGCTTTAGCATCACTGCTAGCCAACATACCTATTTGGTAAGCAACTCCTTGCTAATCGTATCTCTATACGATTCCTGTCGGTCGGGGAGGTATCTCATACCCCGGCTCCCAACCTTTTTTGCCACAAGGCCCAAAACCATTTTGATAGCCTTGTCAAGTTAACCTGATGCAGTGCATGTCTGTGTCCGACACAAACCCTTCAGTTCAAGGACATCCAGCAGCACTCCAATTTTATGAGCCCACTACTAGACGTACTTGACATGTGAAGGTGCAACATCGGGGATGGCAATTCGCTTGATATTCATGAGGGATCATTTTACCATTCTAACATGCATAGAAACAAAGAAGCATAACAATCACAAATATAACACATATTGTGAAATAGTATGGCTCCTTCATGGACGTTCTTCCAGGTCGGCTCCGACTCCGGTGACCATCTCCGAACTCCATCTTGTTTGTCACGCCGGGACGCCAAGCCACCAACCTGATCTCTATTATCCAACTACTACAACTAGTAATGAATTTTACATAGAGTCACAAGTCGACACGCAGGTTGTTATACAATATAATGGCAGCACTTTGGCTCCTGCCGGCTGACAAACATGACACGCAGGCCACGTATAAATTACACACATGCATCACATACACATGGGCCATACTATTCACATCAAACCTGCAAAACAAAGTTATGCATAGAATCGCATTCTACCGATTTGTGTGTCGGGTATGAAATACACGGCGCTACGCACACGGCGGTCCCGATCATGCCGAATTCTCTAATCTGACTGATCTTATCGATCATCGTGAATCCGATTCGGATTTATGTTTCACTATTAACCCCGATGGTGGATGACCGACCGGTAGGGGTAAATCATGTCACGACCTCATCAATCCCGATTGATAGAAAACATAGCCTCAACGATCCCCATGTGCACTTGATCACATCAACCGTGCACATAGCCAATCTCATCAACGGCAACAGATCTCATCTGCCGCCTCCACATATCTAATATGCATACGATCTGAATCCAAATCCTATAGCAGAGGCTCTGATACCACTGTTGGTTTCTACGGTAGGGTGCGTCGACTGCAAATTAAATTTTCCTACATGCAGAACAACCAAGAACATGCTACGGGAGATGGATCAAAGATCATTACCACTAGACGTGCAGTGTCGTGCATTCGGAAGAAGAGTTGGGGCAGCGCGTCCGCGTGGATCGTATCCTCCTCGTCCGATCTCCCTTGAACAGCCGGTCGTCCGATCCCACGTACAAGTTCGCCGGAGCAGCGCAAGTGCACCGCCTCTAACGGTATCTGCCGTGCAGGAAGAACACCGTGCGATGGACTGCTAGGTCTGATCACACAGTCGGCAGCGAGTGAAGGTGGCTATTCGTAACACATGCAAACCCTAGTGCGGCAGTGAAGCGATCAACCGCCTGAGTGTGCCGCACCTCCACTTTATATAGGCGTCCGTCGCAGGCTCAACACTTGGGACTCGCATGGACCCTAAAGCCCAAAGTTTACTCGGTCACGTTCCTAGTCCAATTCGGATCACATCTGACCAGTGTCCTATGAACCGACCTCGTAGGTTCCTTCCCTTAAGCGCGCGACCCCTTAGGTTCAAGTCGGCTTGGTCACAGTTCGGATCACCTCCAACCTGCATGGTTGGTAGCGGTTTCTAGCAAGGCGTGCTGACCACCAAGCAGACTATGAAGCTGGTTAGGCGAACCTGTACAACATGTCACACTTATGTTCCCTTTGTCGCACGATATATGTTGTCGGGCTCAAGGCGAGACTGTCATCCTTGTGCTAGCCCGACCTCTTTCTTGTTCCACTGATACCGACCACAAACCGGATTATCTCATTGCCGGTGTCAAAACTGGTGGATCTCGGGTAGGGGGTCCCGATCTGTGCGTCAAGGCTGATGGTAACAGGAAGCAAGGGACACACATGTTTACCCAGGTTCGGGCCCTCTCGATGGAGGTAAAACCCTACTTCCTTCTTGATTAATATTGATGATATGGGTAGTACAAGAGTAGATCTACCATGAGATCGTAGAGGCTAAACCCTAAGAGCTAGCCTATGATGGTATGAATGTAATTGTGATCGGCCTTCTAAGAACCAACCTCTCCGGTTTATATAGACACCGGAGAGGGCTAGGGTTTACATGGAGTTGGTTACAAGGAAGGAAATATAATATCCAGATCGCCAAGCTTTCCTCGCACGCAAAGGAGAGTCCCATCCGGGCACGGGTCGAAGTCTTGAGTCTTGTATCTTCACGCTTCAATAGTCCGGACGTTGAACACAGTCCGGCTATCCGGATACCCCCTAATCCAGGACTCCCTCAGTAGCCCCTAAACCAGGCTTCAATGACGATGAGTCCGGCGTGCAGTATTGTCTTCGGCATTGCAAGGCGGGTTCCTCCTCCGAATTCTCCAAAGTGGTTTATTGAACACGTAGACCGTGTTCGGATCTGCAAGATGATCTTTACATGGCATAGATCTGTTTTGTGGACAATCTTCATGCATCGTGCCCTTGCATCGTGACTTGGTCCAACGCGAACCGTCTTTCCCTATCCCACAATGACTCGTGTCACGAGGCGATTTTATTGGCACGTCCCGTCGAGGCAGAGATCGTATCCCTTTTATTACGGGATTTTCCATCAATATGAGCGTGTGTGACCCCACGATGGCTGTTGGTATAACCCCGTGTGCTTTTAGATAAGCCTCAAACGGTCACACTAGGGACTCTTGATATTCACCCTCTTTATAAAGGGGTCGAGACCTACGCCTCTTTTTTCACCTTCCTCGCGCCCTCTCGCACCTTGAGTTTTAACACCCAAAACCTAAGCTCCACCCCTCTGGAATCCTCCAATATGTCCGGATCTGACCCTCAGGGCCGGTGGGTGGCCTCCTCAATCGAAGAGAAGGACATCGCAAAGCTTAGGGAGGTCGGATACCTGACCGCCGATATCCAGCACAGGCTTCCTGTTCCGAGGCAGGTCATCCCTACGCCGGAGCCCAATGAGTGTGTCGTATTTGTCCCACACTTCCTTCGTGGTTTGGGTTTCACCCTCCATCCCTTCGTGAGGGGGCTCATGTTCTATTATGGGCTGGATTTTCATGATCTGGCTCCAGATGCTATCCTCCATATCTTGTCGTTCATTATCGTGTGCGAGCCCTTTCTCCATGTCACGCCACACTTCGGCTTATGGCTCAAGACCTTCAATGTGAAGCCGAAGATGATCGAGGGGCGACATGTGCAGTGCGGAGGTGCTGTAATAAGAAGAAACGCCGATACCCCATGGGTGGAGGGTTCTTTCCTAGAAGTATCTGACATATGGCAGCAGAGGTGGTTTTATGCTACGGCCCTAAGGGGCACAAAGTGGGTAGCTGCCCCTGAGTTCCGCTCGGGCTCTCCGTCGCAGTTGGCGTCCTGGACAGACATAGGACGTAATTGGGGGCCCGCAGGAGATGTACCAATACTGCAGAACCGCATCCGGGAGCTTCTCGAGAGGGATATCAACCTTGTTAGCGTAATGCAAGTGATGTTAATCCGGCAGATGTTACCGTGCCAACGCCGGCCTCTTCGGATGTGGAAGTTCAATCCGGAGGGTCCGTGGACTGTGAAGCACTTCTTCGGCTTGAAGCTCTAAGAGATGTGCAAATTATTCTTAGGACGGAAAGTAGCGTGTCCGGATACCACCGAGGATGCGGGCCTAGGCTGCAATCGCCTAGATACTCAAGTAAGTAGCCTTGATATCAGACACCCCGTTTTGTATTTGGCATTATTGTTTATTCTAAAAATCATCCGCGTCCAGGAATGGCTCAGCAAGGCGGAGAGAATCAGGTGTCCGGCGCCACTTCCCGAAGGCTCGCCCGCCCCCACCATGGCCAAGATGCTCGACCGGGTACTCAGCAGAATGCCCTCGGGGAAAGACAAGGGGAGGAACGAAGAAACCGAACCCCACTTGCTACGCATCCGAACCGGGGGAATTGTTACCTCCCCCAAGGAGGATAGTCGGGGAGGTGAGGCTAAAGCCTCCTCCCCGCGTGGGAAGAAGAGGGCCGCCTCCGAAGATTTGGAGGCGGAGATGCCCAAATTAGGGAAAAAGACATCCCCAGGGGGCCTTGCCCTGACGGGCACCCTCACCGCACCATGCCCTCCAACAGGCCAGACCTCCACCGAGTTGTAAGTCAATCTACAATCCGAAGGTACTGTGTTTCTCCTAGACCAATAACCAGGATTCAACTTTTTGCAGTCCGGCCAGCAGCTCTTCTCAACAGGGTTTGTCTTCGGGGGACCTTCCTCCGGAGATGATGGAGAGCGAGACCCCACCCCCTTCTCTGACTCATGAAGCGAGCGACACCGAGGTGTCGTCACGGAGGAGTCCGGATCTGCCGAAGCCGGAAGTCAATCCGTCAGCCGCCCTACATCGGAGCATTTGGCTACAACGGGGGGCGATGGGAAGAGTCCGGCGCAATTCGATGTCCGGCCGGACGTACTGACGGGCTTGCTAGAGCGAGTTGCACTCCCGGAGGAGCACCGCTCATTAATGAGCGCGGTGCTCAAGAAGATTTCATCCGCTACAAGCGATTTGAATGAAGCATTCACAAGCCTGCTCAGAGGCTTTGAGGTATGTAATGGAGAACTCACTATTTCTTTGGTTTTAAGGCACGTGCTAGGTGTTCTCCATATAGATAGTAGCCCCTGAGACTCTGGTTTCCCGACCTAGGCGGCAAACGGGGGATCATAAACCAATGATAATGTTGTAAATGTGTGCAGGTACTTGTGGGTCCAGACGCCGGCCAGTCCATCGAAGTTGCCGAACTAACAAGGCAAATTGGATCGATTGATGCCGATATCACACTGGTGAATGAGCGGCTAGACAAATCACAAGGTATGTGTCATGCCTTCCCTTGTATAGGGAAAATATGAAGATGGCATGATATTGATGTAGTATGTTTGGACTACAGATGGTGTTGTTGCCGTAGAGGCCCTGAGGGCGGAACTTGCTCAAGCCAGGGAACAAGCTCGGGTGAGCAATGCGGCTGCCCTAAAGGCGGCCGAGGAACTGAGGGCCGAACAGGCTGCTCATCGCCGAAGCGAGGAAAAGATAGCCGAAATGGCTATTGAGTTAAAAGATGCTGCTGACCGGTATGAGCTCCTTAAAAAGGAGTGTGAGGGTGATTCGGCCGAACTGAACAAGGCGCTGAATGCC
This sequence comes from Triticum aestivum, assembly GCF_018294505.1. Lineage (NCBI taxonomy): Eukaryota > Viridiplantae > Streptophyta > Magnoliopsida > Poales > Poaceae > Triticum > Triticum aestivum. Next base: position 128,517,654 of record NC_057804.1, on the reverse strand, counting down.
ACCAAGGAAATCCGGACCGAGCTCAGGGGTGCGCGGGAGGAGCTTCGACAGGCCGGTGAAATTGCGGCTGGGGGCTCCTATTTACTGCGGACGAAATTTTTCGATCCAAAGTACGCTCCCCTGGATGGACGCTCGAGTCCGGCGGACGCATATGCGGATTTGGCGAAGAGTACGGCTGATGCTGCCGACTTCTTCAAAGGTCAAGGTGACAAGGAAGTGGAGAAGCTTTTCTGGTCGCAATTCCATGCTCACACTCGCCCGCTGCCGTTGAGTGACAAGATGGCTGCTGTAGCGGAGCTTCACAGGCTGTCCGGGCTTGCAACGCGGTCTGTAATAGACCATCTTTGGCCGAAGGGGCCTAAGCCGGACATCTACGTTGGTTTGGTGCAACAGTTCCTTGGGGTTGTGCCTCGGATCGATGTCATGAGGAGGTCGGCGTGTATAGAGGGTGCACGGATGGCTCTCGCCCGCGTTAAAGCCTATTGGACGGATATGGATGCCACCATGATAGCGGCCCAAGATCCGGTGGGGGGCCAATATCCGGCGGAGCACTACTTGGCGCAGGTCACAGAAGGTGCCCGTCTAGTAGAGGCGCAGTGCTCGAAGAATGTCATGTTCGAATGAATGGAATCATTGTAAAAACAATGTTTATTTTGATTAGAAGATTATATTTATAATGTTTGTCTGAAAATATGATTGTGTCCCCTGTGCGGCCGTTTATATATATATATATATATATATATATATATATATATATATATATATATATATATATATATATGTGTGTGTGTGTGTGTGGGGGGGGGGTAATCCGAAAGATAGCAGTAATTGGCTTCAGCCCCCATGCATACAATGCGGGGGTGTTCGTGGAAAAATGTGCTTGATCACTCTTTATCCAACGTCTTGGTCCGGCAAGGAGGTGATCGCACGTCGAACTAGGCAACTGGACTATATAGTTGTAACACTTTCACTTAGCCGCGGGATTCTAACGTTGGGGCTACTATGTAGCTCCTGGTACCTTCGCGTGCATCCGAATACGGGCACGTACGTACCTGGCCGGGAAATGGCCCTTCGTTAATGCAGAGGAATCCTAGAGATTCTGGTGAGTCGTCGAGTGGTTGACCAGTCTCTCGTTGTATCATGACAGTCAGTTTTCGGCTTTCTCTACTCAGGTGCTCATCCGGAATAACAAGGGCACAATCACAGTAGTTCTCCTTTGGCCACCTTAGCCGATTATAACGGAACGTAAGGCGGCGAACCCAGGAGCCGGGCAAACCCAACATTTGACCAAAGACATGATTCGGAGTTGATGCATATAAGGCCAAACTCGTGACGCCGAACACACCGAAGGTATTCGGACTTTATAAAGGATGATGAGCTCAAGAATTCCCATTCATTATAAACCCTGTATTTCCAGGTGCATGCGTTAATCTGTCATGGCGAAATGCCAAAAACGGCAGTATCCTCTGTGGGTATGGAACCCATGGGATGGTTGAACAATAGGAGACAATAGAAAAGGTTTACATGGGGGCTTAATCTAAAAAGAAACATGTTGAACGGGGCCCTGCTGCACGTCTGCACCTTTGTCTCCGTTGTGCCACATCCTGGAAGGGTATCGCGCGAACGTTGTCTGCTGAAAAGGAAACTCATGGAAGAGTGCAACGTAAGTATGCGATGGATAATAAAAATGTGAGATGCTGGCCTGCCCGTAAGGTTGAGCCAAAAATGGGGCTTTTATTATTAGCCCATGGTATCCACTATAGGATTACATATACGGTGCCCTTGTTTAATGTGGGCTGTCAGACTCGCCTAACCGTGTCTGTGGTCTTAACGACCCGCTATATTTTTGTTAGAGGTCGCTTATAGTCTGATCACTAGGGCCGTCGCATATTCCTCTGTGCGCAAAGAGCGCTCTGTTATTCCGCTAACGGTGATGACGCCACGTGGACCGGGCATCTTAAGTGTAAGGTAGCCATAGTGCAGCAATGCGTTGAAGCGGGCGAAGGCCGTTCTTCCAAGCAATGCTTGATAGCTGCTTTGGAAAGGTGCGATGATGAAGGCTAGTTCTTCGCTCCTGGAGTTGCCTGGAGGGCCGAATGTTACCTCCAGTGTGACAGAGCCCCTGCTGTAGGCTTCGACGCCTGGAATCACCCCTTCAAAGGTGGTGTGAATCTTGCTGATTCTAGATGAGTCTATCCTCATCCTGCGCACAGTGTCCTCATATATTAAATTGAGACTGCTGCCACCGTCCATGAGGACGTGAGTGAGATGGTATTCATCGATTATTGGGTCAAGCACCAAGGCGTTTGATCCTTCGGGTCGAATACTAGTTCGGCCGTCCAGGCGATCGAAGGAGATCGAACAAGACATCCCGTACTTAGGTGTGGGTATGGTGGGCTCTATATTGCGTGCGCCTTTATGGGTGTGTTCGTGCCTTCCCAAGGATGTGCGAGTCGCGTGGATCATGTTCACTGTTTTAACCTCTGGCGGGAATTTTTTCTATCCCCCAGTGTTCGGCTGGCGAGGTTCATCCTCGTCTTCACTTGGTGTTTCCCTTCTCTTGTGTTCGGCGTTTAGTTTGACGGCCTGCTTGAAGACCCAGCACTCTCTGTGCGTGTGGTTCGCAGGTTTGTCGGGGGTGCCATGAATTTGGCATAGTCTGTCCAAAACTCTGTTCAGACCGGACTGTCCCTCTTTACTGCCTTTAGTTTGCTTATTTTGCTGGTTAGGTCTAGAGCCTCGGAATCCGGCATTAACCGTTGTGTTGTCCGGGCTCTCTTCCTTGTTTTGGCATTTGTTTTTATTACGCCGTGGCTTCCCATTGCCATCCCTTATTTTGGATGTGCTGGGGTCGCTGGTGCCTTTGCGGGCGAGCCAGCTATCTTCTCCCGCACAAAAGCAGGTCATAAGGCTTGTTAGGGCTGCCATTATCCTTGACTTTTCTTGGCCGAGGTGTCTGGCGAGCCACTCGTCACGGATGCTGTGTTTGAATGCCGCTAAGGCTTCGGCATCCGGACAGTCAACGATTTGATTCTTCTTAGTGAGGAATCTGTTCCAAAGCTTGCAGGCGGACTCTCCGGGTTGTTGGATTATGTGACTTAAATCGTCAGCATCCATAGGCCGGACATAAGTCCCTTGAAAATTGTCCCTGAAAGCGTCCTCTAGTTCTTCCCAGCTCCCGATGAATTTTCGGGGAGGCTTTTCAACCAGTGTCGAGCTGGTCCCTTTAGTTTGAGGGGAAGGTATTTGATGGCGTGGAGGTCATCCCCACGAGCCATGTGTATGTGTAGGATAAAGTCCTCGATCCAGGCCCCTGGGTCTGTCGTTCCGTCGTATGCCTCTATGTTCACAGGTTTAAAGCCCTGTGGGAATTCATGGTCCAGTACTTCATCAGTAAAGCACAGGGGGTGAGCAGCCCCTCTGTATCTGGACGCGTTGTGGCATGCCGTCGGCTGTTGTTGTGTTCGGTGTTTATTCCGGACTGGTGTTTGGTTGTCATAATTGTTTTGGCGACCACAGTCCCCCGCTGGGATGTGTCCTTTAGATCCATAGATGGACCTATCTATGCCAGCTTTCTTATCCAGGTGCTCACGTAGATCGTGGGCGTCTTCGGTAGTTGATTTATTGCGGTTATGAAGTGGTACTCCTGGCCTTCTGGTTGTGTTATTCTTTGGTGGAACGGCCTCGTCGTCAAATTCTGGCAGTAGCATGCGTTTTGGGTAGCTCTTTGTATGGCGATCGTCGCCATATCTTTCTTCAGTGTCTAGCACTTTGTTCCATCTGCGATTGAGTGTTTCATGTGCGGCCTTAAGTCGTTGCTTCTGCTTCTTCAGACTTCTTGCTGTGGCCATAAGCTTTCTGTGGAGGTTCTCTCGTTCCAGGCACTCTTCCGGAATGATGAATGTGTCGTCGTCCGGACTATCTTCTTGTCCTGGGGCGGTTTGATGAACTCGTCCCTCTGGATCGTTTTCTTCGGGCATATTCTCCGAACTATGTTCGGCGTGACCTGGTTCGTCCTGCTCCATCGCTGGTTCTGTTTGGTCGTTGTTGCCTTCGGGGTTGGCCGGAGTATCCAACCTTCTGGCGCTCTTGCTGATATTTTTGCCGTTGCTAGATTTGGAACGGCGTCTGCACCGTAGCTTTGGTCTTTGTCCAAGGGTTTTATCTTCCGGGTTGTCACCATCGTCTTCTTTGGGCATATCCACCATGTATATGTCATGTGAGGAGGCGGGAATCCGGTACCCTGTAGATTCTGAGTCTTCTCCTGCATCGTTGTCTATACCATCGATGCCTTTGGAGTCGAAATCAAGCACGTCAGTTAAATAATCAACCGTGGCTATGAGGCGGGTGGTGGGTGGGCAACGAATTGCCTCGTTGTCTACTTCCCACTCAAGCCGGACATAGTTCGGCCCAGAGTCTCCTGACAAAGAGAGAGACTTCAATAAGTTCAGCATGTCACCAAAGGATGAGTGATGGACAACGTCCGCCGCGGTGAACTCCATCACCGGAGCCCAATCAGGCTCGGCGGGCTCAGGGGCACGCGGACTGGAGCCTACAACCGGACACGAGTCCGGGGGTCCGGAGTCACAGGCTTCCTCAGAAGTGAGGCCTGTGTTTGGATCCATCGCCGATGAGGGTACGGCCTGCGGGGAGGGGTCCAGCCCTCCATCCTCAGGCGAAGCAACTTGCCTCGGATTTAGATCCGAGGCATCTACCGGGGTGATATCCCGAGCAACGTCTGATAGCAGGTCCAAGCCGTTCACATCGAGATTGTTCGGCGCTTCTAGCACTTGACCGAATCCGTCGAAGATCAAGTCTCCTCGGGTATCCTCCGTGTGGTTCAGGTTTCCGAACCCGATTTGAGGGCCAGGGGCATAGCTATCGATCTGCTCTAGGTGGCCAAGCAAATTGGCCCGCAGCACGAAGCCGCCAAACACGAAGATCCGTCCGGGGAGGAAAGTCTCACCCTGGGCAGCGTCGTTGATGATGATTGAAGGAGCCATCGAGCCTGACAGCGACGACACAGAGGAACTCACAGTGAAAGCACCAATGTCGGTGTCAAAACCGGTGGATCTCGGGTAGGGGGTCCCGATCTGTGCGTCAAGGCTGATGGTAATAGGAAGCACGGGACACAGATGTTTACCCAGGTTCGGGCCCTCTCGATGGAGGTAAAACCCTACTTCCTGCTTGATTAATAATGATGATATGGGTAGTACAAGAGTAGATCTACCACGAGATCATAGAGGCTAAACCCTAAGAGCTAGCCTATGATGGTATGAATGTAATTGTGATCGGCCTTCTAAGGACCAACCTCTCCGGTTTATATAGACACCGGAGAGGGCTAGGGTTTACATGGAGTCGGTTACAAGGAAGGAAATATAATATCCGGATCACCAACCTTGCCTCCCACGCAAAGGAGAGTCCCATCCGGACACGGGCCAAAGTATTGAGTCTTGTATCTTCACGCTTCAATAGTCTGGATGTTGAACATAGTCCGGCTATCCGGATACCCCCTAATCCAGGACTCCCTCACTCATAATCCCTGTCGCATGGCCATGCTTATCCTGGTCGGATCACACGAGGGGCCCAGAGTATATCTCTCCTGATCGGAGGGGCAAATCCCATCTTGCTCGACCATGTCTCGCAGCATGGGACTGTACAAACCCGAAACCTACCTTTGTAACTACCCAGTCTTGGAGTAGCGTTTGGTCGGCCCAAAGCAAGTCTGTCACCATCCCGAGTACATGCGTCAGCTCAGGTCTTAGGACAAAGAACGTATGTTGTACTAGAGAGTCACAGATGACATATCACTACGTCTCATAGTTGGGTCTGTCCGACTCGGACCTTATCTCGACTCGGATCCGACTATGTCGAATCCGACCAGACCTTTCCAAGTCCACATTATCCGGTTAGCATCCAATGCTCCATGGCTAGTGAGACCAAGCCATCGACCGTGTCATATGCTAGTCTAGTCGGCTGCGCGTCCACGCAGCCCTTTCGACTAGGGACCTTTTAGGACAGTCATCATACAATGCATAGTCCCACAAACAAGTCACGTACTTGCTGATACACATCATTGATAATGTCCAAGGACTATCTTTATTCATAAACACATAGGAAATATCATAATACATGATTGCCTCTAGGGCATATCTCCAACAGTTTGCGCACTTTTCCCCACAAGACTCGAATACATCCATGGTTGGAGAATCGAGACACAGTCTTTCTGAAACAATAACTCTTTACTCTGGGTGGACAGTTACACCTACTTTCCCCTACATCTGCTAGCCCACCACTAAAAGAGGTCTTGCAACTTACTCAACTATGCTAGAGCCCATAATAGCTTGTGGCTGCACACGGAAGTTTCTAGCATGAATATTCTTATGATCCCATTGGGCCTGGGTGGCGGACCGTAGGATGATCACATGGGTACTCCGGGATATCGTTGGACAGCACTGGATTCTCCAGGTGCCCTGACAACCACTAGGTACTCCAGAGTGCCTCAAGCAATCCACCCAGATGTGTATTAAATTAGCCACCTTAGGTTAACCATTAATTAACAATACTCACATCTGTCATGAATCACTCGAACCAAACCACGTCTACAAGCATAGCGTAGCAATATAAGCAACGTAGAAGTAACTCCTAAGGTTTCGATAATAAACAGGACAATAGGTTCTACCTCATCATCTACTTCCCAAAACCCACATATTAATCAGATCCTAACCATGCAATTGTTTTAGGATTGATCTAATGCAATAACTCTGCATAGTAAAGAGGTATAATCAAAGTGTTTCTTGCCTTGCTGACGATCCATGTAACCTAGAGACTCGTAGTAGCACGCTTCACACTCCGGGTACTCTATCGCAAACAAACAAGCATACAATAGCACTCAACTAGAAGCATGGTTAAAACTCAAATAAGGGATCTAACCAGACTGTTCAACTTAAGAACTCCGCTTGCAAAAAGAATCAAATCAAACGATGCAACGAAACTCAAACTGCGAAAGAAACAAGATCCGTTCACTAATCTAGACTAAAGTCAAATTTTACAGTACCAAAATCTTGTTCAAGTTGACTAAACAGAAGGAGGGCTTCGAGAAGAAAATCTAGGCGCTTGAATCGCCTGATTCCAATAAACTAGCAAAAAGATAAACTAAAACGAAAATCAGGGCAGAAATCGCGATCGAAAATAATCGCGAAAAACCCTGGAAAAAGAAAAACTGACGAACAGGCTAACGAACGAACGTTCGCTGCCTGCGACTAACGGGTGAAAATCGTTTGTTAAAACGAACGTACGAACGGGCGGCCGCTAAATAACTAAACCGGGAAAAAAATAAACCGATCTAAAAAAATAACCGCGGGTTTCTAAAAAAATTGTGCAGTTTTCCGGCGAAAACCAGCGGCGGTGGCTACCTCGAGACGGGATGGCGGCGGCTCCGGCGACGGCGGCAGCGTACTTCGGCGGCGGCGGCGGGGTTGGCGGCGGGGTCGGGTGGCGAGGCGTCGGGCGGCGGCGGCGAACTCCGGCGGCGGCGGGACTTCGGGGCAGCGCGGAACGGGCGGCGGCGGCGAACTCCGGCGACAGTGGCGGCGAAACGCGGAAGCGGGATCCGGGCAATGCTAGGGTTTCGGGGGGGGCTGTGGCTCGGGCCTCCCGGCTCTTAAAGGGCCGGCAGGGCGCAGTGTCCGGGTCGGACACGACCCGCTAAGTCGGTTGGCGTTTTTTTTAATAATTTTGCACGCAGAAAAACAAAGAAAAGAAATAGTAAACGGACTCCAAAAATCATGAAATAAATTTTCCCCGTCCTTTAAAAATATAGCGGACAAAGTGAACATTTATTTGGGCCTCTAATGCAATTTTGAAAAACGTATATTTTTCCTAATTCAAATAAAATAGCGATAAAAGTCCGAATAAAATTCTTATTTGATTTTAATATTTAATCTCCAATATTTCTTTATTTTGGGGAAGTCATTTTATCCCCTCTCTTTTATTTTCATAAAAGAAATATTCGAAGAGAAAATAATTAAAATCAAACGATCCTCTTTTCAAAATTTGAGAAAACTCAAATATGAAAATAACGAAATCCCCAACTCTCTCCGTGGGTCCTTGAGTTGCGTAGAATTTCTAGGATCAACCCAAAATGCAATAAAATATTATATGCAATGATGATCTAATGTATAACATTCCAAATTGAAAATTTGGGATGTTACAAGTGCCATCTGCAATTATGCATATAGCAGCGTGTGAGCTTCAACTAAGCATTTGCAAACTAATTCAATTGAGTATGGAGAACTTGAAATCATACCTTGCGCCTCATCGAGCCACTTGTTAATCCAGATATTGTCCTCATCGACCAGTTGTAGTTTCCGCTTCAGTTCAGCAACTTCGGTGGCCTGAGCGGTCACCACTAACAGTGAAGCCTGATTTTTTCTCAAAAAAGGATAAGTATGTTATTTCCTGCGGATACATATAGACCCTCTGTTCACCCTCCTTCATTGGCCAAACAGAGTCTCAGGGGCTACTATCTATATACAAGCGGATTTTTTATGGAAAGCGGCTAAAAGACATTACATCGCATACCTCAAAGCCTGTTAGTAGGCTCGTGAAGGCTTCATTCAGTCCACTCTTAGCAGACTGAACCTTTTCGACCACCGTACCCATCAAGGTACGGTGCTCCTCTAAGACAGATGCACTTTGCAGAGCATCCATCAGCATGTTTGGCGCCTCTACATTAGTATAGGTCACCGCCGGAATGGCTGTCTCCCCCTCCTGTAGAGGGGGTTGCTGACCCGATTCCGGAATAGTTTGGGTCTCTGGAACAGTATCCGGCCGAGGGTCTGATGATTTAGGACCCCTGTTGCCGGTCTCCGTGGGGGTTTTGCCCCCATGTTCTTGGCAGCCTCCGGCGCCGCCTTGGTCCTCTCCTGCACTTCTCCGGAGCCCGGAGAAATCCTTTGGGATGACACCTCGGGATCGTCCGCCCTAGGAGGCGGGGAAGCTTGTGGAGGTGTCTCGCTCTCCATCTTCTCCTACAAAAGATCCCACGATGATGATCATTCTCGAGGAATGTCATGGGCCGGACTAGAACATGAAATTTGATATTATTCTTATAATCTATAAAAAGATTAGATGTATATAAGGCATCTTAAGGTACTCACGATTCGGCAAGGGGCTTGGTTCGGGGGCAGTGCTTGGGGACGGCCTCGGTGCCCGAATCCGAGTCATCGGAGAGGGATATTCTTCCCCTCTTGGACGCCCCCTCCTCCGGATCTCCAGAGGCCGCCCTCTTTTTCCCTTTGGGAGGAGGTTTCTCTGCTTCCTCCTCCTCGTCCTCCTCATCCTCGTCTTCGTCTTCCTCGTGAGAGGAAGGAGCTTTGGGTCCTCCGAACACGGGGCGCCCGAAGGTTCTTCGGGATGGAGGCCACCTTTGGCCTCCTTGGTCTTCTTCTTCTTGTCCTTCTTTGCTGACGCCTGGTAGGGCACCGAGACCAGCATCTTCATTAACAGAGGCTCGGCTGGGTTTTTGGGGAGCGAGGCCGGACACTTAATTCGCTCGGCCTTCTTTATCTAGTCCTGTTGAGGAGATGGAATTTTCACGACCCCTCCCTAAGATCTACAAGCTAAGTAGTGTTCGGAAATATGATACTTACTGGGGATGCCGGATTGTTGCAGTCGAGGCCGGTGTCGTCGGGCGTCCGTGGCCACGTCTTCTGCTTCTTAAAGAGCAGCTTCCAGATCCCTTTATGTGTCGTACCAAAGAAGTGATGCAGGGTCTGTGGCCCCTCCGGATTGAACTCCCACATTTTGAGAGGTCGTCGTTGGCAAGGGAGAGTTCGGCGGATTAGCATCACCTGAATCACATCAGCAAGGGTGATGTCTTTTTTATCATGCTCTTGATATGCTTCTGCAGCATCGACACTTCGTCAAGGGATCCCCAATCTAGATCCTTGTTGGTCTAGGATGCAAGCCGCAGCGGAAGTCCAGATCTGAAAGCAGGAGCAGCAGCCCACTTGGTGTTGCGGGGTTCGATAATATAGAACCACTCCTGCTGCCACACCTTAGACAGTATCCACAAATCTTCCTTTGGGCCAGGTAACATGGTTGAGCTTGCACACCATGGCGCCGCCGCACTCGGCATGTTGGCCTTCAACCACCTTCGGCTTCACATTAAAAACTTTGAGCCAAAAGCCGAAGTGTGGAGGGACGTGGAGAAATGCCTCACACACGACGATAAACGCCGAGATGTGGAGGAAGGAATTCAGGGACAAATCATGGAAATCCAGCCCATAGTAGTACATGAGACCTCGGACGAGCGGGTGAAGGGCGAACCCAAGTCCTCGGAGGAAGTGGGGGATAAAAACCACCCTTTCATCGGGCTTTGGGATGGGGATGACCTGCCCTGGGGTTGGAAGCCTATGTTTGATCTCCGATGTCAGGTACCTCGCCTCATGCAGATCATGGATGTTCTTCTCCGTTTCGGAGGAGGCCATCCACTTGCCTTGAAAGCCGGATCCAGCCATTGTTGGAGAAGTTGGGGCGAAGGGAAAGTTTAGAACTTGGGAGCTAGAGCTCGGGGGATTGAAAGGCAGAGGAAGAAGAAGGCGTGAGGTGAACAGATGGGTTTTTGTCTTCTTATAGAGGCAGCGAATATCAAGCGTCCCCTCGTAAGCCTTAAATCTCGCCTATTCCCAAGGGGACATGTGAACGGCACGGTTGGATTACCCAAAACCCCTATTGATGATAATCCCATGATAAGGGCACACGATCTCTGCTTTGACAAGACGTGTAAATGACCGTGCCTCGAAATACGAAACGGGGCTGTAAAACGGTCCAGAATAATAATAAGGCCAGAACATAACATCTCACTGGAAAATTTGCCCATGGACGTGACTTATTTTAAGTATTGTTTCCTTTTACAGCTTAGGGTTGTATTCATTAAGCAGAGCCGGATACCGCTCTTGTGTGCAGAAAGCTGCTTTGGAGTATTCGGAGAAGGAACCCGTCTTGCAATGCTGAAGACAATCTGCGCGTTGGATACGTCATCATTGAAGCCTGGTTCAGGGGCTACTGAGGGAGTCCTGGACTAAGGGGTCCTCGGGCGTCCGGGCTATGTTATATGGGTCGGACTAATGGTCCGTGAAGATATGAGATTAAAGACCTTTCCCCGTGTCCGGATGGGGCTCTCCTTTGCGTGGGTGGCAAGCTTGGCGTTCGGATCATGCACCTTCCTTTCTCTGTAAACCGACTCTATACAACCCTAGATCCCTTCGGTGTCTATATAAACCGTAGGTTTAGTCCGTAGGGCAACCACAATCATATAGGCTAGACATCTAGGGTTTAGCCATTACGATCTCGAGGTAGATCAACTCTTGTAACCCCTATACTCATCAAAGTCAATCAAGCAGGAAGTAGGGTATTACCTCCATTAAGAGGGCCCGAACCAGGGTAAACATCATGTCCCCTGCCTCCTGTTACCTTCGATCCTTAGATGCACAGTTCGGGACCCCCTACCCGAGATCTGCCAGTTTTGACACCGACAATGCCCACCTCGGGTACGTTCAGGACTCCGTTTTTCTCCCGTATTCTTGTTTCCCAAGATAAAAAATCTGTATATACCCCCCGAACCTATTGACCACCGTATCACGGAGAAATCTTTTGTTCTTCTTTTTTGCTATTTTTTGGCAAATCTGAAAATATGTCATCGCAAGATTCGGAGGATGATTGCCCAGTTTCTTATCAGCCTCTAGACAAAAATATCTTCAAGGACACCTATCCCTATATATGGTTCATAGATGAGGAGGATGAAGATGAACCAGTCCCTCCTCGTTTCAAGCTGGAAAGCAAGGAGGCATTATGCAAGAGGATAATAAAGCTCGAGATAGAGAATGAGGATCTCAGGGAAACCAATTTTAGCCTCCGACGCAAGCTTGATAAGCTCGCTACTACCTCATCATCATCATCACCATCACCTTCTTCACCACCAAAGGAGACTTGAATATCGGGTATGGGCACTCTCCTTGGCTAGTGCCAAGCTTGGGGGAGGTGCCTCGGTATCATATTACATCACCTCTTTTGCCTTTATTTTTCTTAGTTTGATCTTTAGTTATCTTTTGAATTAGTTGAATAAAGTTTAGTTCGATCCTTTTTGAGTGTTTTGCTTAGTGATGTATCTATCTTTGTAATCGTGTGCGAGATATATAATAAAGTTTAATTCGAGTTTTGCTTTCTTTACTTTTTTGTTTCAATCAAAATAAATAAAAAGAATAACAAAAAAGATCATATGCTAATCTTATGGTAAGTAATGACATCACATAAGGAAAAATATAAGTGGTAAAATTTATTGGAGATTGACAAACATAGCATTGGTCCATGATGCAATTCATGAAAGAATTAATAAGGGAAGAGAAGATTCACATGCAAATACACTATGTTGGACATATTTTATGATTGTGAGCCCCCATCAAAATATTTTATGCCAAAATTATTGACGTTGGACAAGGAAGACAATGTAATGATTTACGTTTGTTCATATTCACAAAGAAGTTATATTTTCATAAATACTTTCACATGTGGGGCTTGCCCTGTCTTTGCTAGACAAAAATTCCGCACTAAGAAGAGATACTACTTGTGCATCTAAAAACCCTTAAACCCAAATCTTGTTTTGAAAGTCCACCATAACTACCTATGGATTGAGTAAGATCCTTCAAGTAACTTGTCATAGATGCAATAAGGCAATAAAAATTGCTTCTAAATGTGTTGGATCATTTAGTGTAAGACAAAATTGAGCGTTGTACGAACTAGTGATGGCAAAATAATAAAGGCGACAGATTGCATAATAAAGGTTGCTATCATAAGGGTCAATACAACGTGACGTTCTTTTGCACTAAGAGATTGAGCATATAAACCAAAAAGCGCATGACAACCTATGCTTCCCTCTACGAAGGGCCTATCTTTTACTTTTATGTATTTACTTTTATGCAAGAGTCAAAGTATTCTTCCCCATTCCTTTTTATTTTCTCTTTTGCAAGCATCATGCGATGAGGAAAGATCTAGGCACATATATCCAGTTGGATATGCGTGAGCACGAGGTATTATTGTTGACATCACCCTTGAGGTGAATACGTTGGGAGGCAAAACTATAAGCCCCTATCTTCCTATGTGTCTGGTTGAAACTTTTTGCTCATGGGTATGCAGTGAGTGTTAGCAATCATAGAAGATTATATGATGGTTGAGTATGTGGACTTGCCAAAAGGCTCCAATATGTGACCCTTCCTAAAATTTGATGAATTGTAGTTGCAAAGTTGATTGAGAACATAGTTTGTTGGTTTCCAATAGAGTTTATGCTTTATACTTCGATGTTGTGATGAATTGTTACTTGTTCATGAGAAGTTTATGATAAAAGTTATGTGGTAAAAGTTCTATGATAAAGTTTGTTGCTGTTTTAACAATAAGCACGATGCTTCTATGTTTGTATCTTGTTTTCATCGACACCTTTCTCTCTAAGCATGTGGACATGTTTTTTTCACTTGAGGACAAGCCAGGTCTAAGCTTGGGGGAGTTGATACATCCATTTTGCATCATGTTTACCTACTTTATTTACTATGTTTTTATGCATAATAATGCTTCTTGGAGTAATTCTAATGCCTTTTCTCCCATAATATGCAAGGTTTACACAAAGAGGAAGAATGTCGGCAGCTGGAATTCTGGACCTGTAAAAGCTATGTCAGAGTAACCTATTCTGCACATCTCCAAATGACCTGAAAATTTATGGATAATTGTTTTGGAATAAAAGAAAAATACTGGAGCAAATAACTACCGGAGGAGGCCCACCAGGTGGGCACAACCCACCAAGGTGTGCCAGGCATCCCAGGCGCGCCCTGGTGGGTTCTGCCCTCCTCGGCCCACCTCCGGTGCCCCTCTTCTGGTATATGAGTCATTTTGACCTAGAAAAAAATAAGGAGAGGACTTTCGGGACGGAGCGCCGCCGTCTCGAGGTGGAACTTGGGCATGAGCACTTTTGCCCTCCGGCGGAGCGATTCCGTTGGGGGAACTTCCCTCCTAGAGGGGGAAATCATCGTCAACATCATCACCAACAACCCTCTCGTCTTTGGGAGGGCAATATCCATCAACATCCTCAATAGCACCATCTCCTCTCAAAACCTAGTTCATCTCTTGTGTTCAATCTTTGTACCGGAACCTCTCATTGGTACATGTGGGTGACTAGTAGTGTTGATTGCATCTTGTAGTTGACTACTATATGGTTTATTTGGTGGAAGATTATATGTTCAGATCCATTATGCTATTTAATACCCCTCTGATCTTGAGCATGATTGTCATTTGTGAGTAGTTACTTTTGTTCATGAGGTCACGGGAGAAATCTTGTTGCAAGTAATCATGTGAACTTGATATGTGTTTGATATTTTGATGACATGTATGTTGTGATTCCCTTAGTGGTGTCATGTGAACATAGACTACATGGCACTTCAACTTATTTGGGCCTAAGGGAATGCATTGTGGAGTAGTTATTAGATGATGGGTTGATAGAGTGACATAAGCTTAAACCCTAGTTTGTGCGCTACTTCGTAAGGTACTGGTTTGGATCCAAAAGTTTAATCTTATGGTTAGATTTTATCTTAATACTTTCTCGTCATTGCGGATGCTTGCGAGGGGGTTAATCATAAGTTGGAGGTTTGTTCAAGTAAGAATAGCACCTAAGCACCGGTCCACCCACATATCAAATTATCAAAGTAGCGAACAAGAATCGAACCAACATGACGAAAGTGACTACATGAAATTCCCGTGCACCCTTAAGAACGCTTTGCCTATTATAAGAAACGGTTTTGGTATATCCTTTGCCACAAAAGGATTGGGCTACCTTCCTGCACTTTACATACCGTTACCATTACTTTCTCATTACAAATGACCTTGCTATCAAACTATCTATTACCGACAATTTCAGTGCTTGCAGAAATTACCTTGCTGAAAACCACTTGTCATTTCCTTCTGCTCCTCATTGGGTTCGACACTCTTACTTATCAAAAGGACTACGATTGATCCCCTATACTTGTGGGTCATCACAATTGCATTGGCTATTGAATATGAGATTTAGGGAAAATAGAAATACATGTGTGGAAATATAAACACCAAGTGATCACTGGTCTAGCCTTGATAACCCACAAGTATAGGGGATCGCGACAATCTTCGAGGGTAGTATTTCACCCAAATTTATTGATTCGACACAAGGGGAGCCAAAGAATATTTACGAGCTTAACAGTTGAGTTTTCAATTCAACCACACCTGGAGAACTAAATATTTGCAGCAAAGTGTTTAGTAGCATAGTGGTACGATAGTTTTGAAAGAAGAGGTAATGGTAGCTGATACGTCTCCAACGTATCTATAATTTATGAAGCATTCATGCTATTATCTTATCTATTTTGGATATTTATGGGCTTTACTAAGAACTTTCATATTATTTTTGGGACTAACGTATTAACCGGAGGCCCAACCCACATTGTTGTTTTCTTGCCTATTTCAGTGTTTCGAAGAAAGGGAATATCAAACGGAGTCCAAACGGAATGAAACCTTCAGGAGCGTGATTTTTGGAACGAACGTGATCCAGGAGACGTGGAGTTGAAGTCAGGGAAGCTTCAAGGAGGCCACGAGGCACGGGGGCACACCCTCCACCCTCGTGGGCCCCTCATGGCTCCCCTGATCGACTTCTTTCGCCTATATATCTCCATATACCCTAAAAACATCAGGGACAACAATAGATCGGGAGTTCCGCCGCCGCAAGCCTCTGTAGCCACCAAAAACCTTTCGAGAGCCTGTTTCGGCACCCTATCGGAGGGGGATCCCTCACCGGTGGCCATCTTCATCATCCCGGCGCTCTCCATGACGATGAGGGAGTAGTTCACCCTCGGGGCTGAGGGTATGTACCAGTAGCTATGTGTTTGATCTCTCTCTCTCTCATGTTCTTGACTTCGCACAATCTTGATCTATCGCGAGCTTTGCTATTATAGTTGGATCTTATGATGTTTCTCCCCCACTCCTCTCTTGTAATGCATTGAGTTTTCCCTTTGAAGTTATCTTGTCGGATTGAGTCTTTAAGGATTTGAGAACACTTGATGTATGTCTTTCCATGTTTATCTGTGGTGACAATGGGATATTCATGTGATCTACTTGATGTATGTTTTGGTGATCAACTTGCGGGTTCAATGAATCTATGCATAGGGGTTGGCACATGTTTTCGTCTTGACTCTCCGGTAGAAACTTTGGGGCACTCTTTGAAGTACTTTGTGTTGGTTGAATAGATGAATCTGAGATTGTGTGATGCATATCGTATAATCATACCCATGGATACTTGAGGTGACAATGGAGTATCTAGGTGACATTCGGGGTTTTGGTTGATTTGTGTCTTAAGGTGTTATTCTAGTACGAACTCTATGATAGATTGAATGGAAAGAATAGCTTCATGTTATTTTACTACGGACTCTTGAATAGATAGAACAGAAAGGATAACTTTGAGGTGGTTTCGTACCCTACCATAATCTCTTCATTTGTTATCCGCTATTAGTGGCTTTGGAGTGACTCTTTGTTGCATGTTGAGGGATAGTTATATGATCCAATTATGTTATTATTGTTGAGAGAACTTGCACTAGTGAAAGTATGAACCCTAGGCCTTGTTTCCTACCATTGCAATAATGTTTAAGCTCACTTTTATCATTAGTTACCTTGCTGTTTTTATATTTTCAGATTACAAAAACCTATATCTACCATCCATATTGCACTTGTATCACGATCTCTTCGCCGAACTAGTGCACCTATAAAATTTACCATTGTATTGGGTATGTTGGGGACACAAGAGACTCTTTGTTATTTGGTTGCAGGGTTGTTTGAGAGAGACCATCTTCATCCTCCACCTCCCACGGATTGATAAATCTTATGTCATCCACTTGAGGGAAATTTGCTACTGTCCTACAAACCTCTGCACTTGGAGGCCCAACAACGTCTACAAGAAGAAGGTTGTGTAGTAGACATCAAGCTCTTTTCTGGCGCCGTTGCCGGGGAGGTGAGTGCTTTAAGGTATATCTTTAGATCTTGCAATCGAATCTTTTTGTTTCTTGTTTTATCACTAGTTTAGTTTATAAAAGAAAACTACAAAAAATGGAATTGAGTTTGCATCATACGCTTAACCTTTTTAATATCTTTCGTGAGTATGATGAAAAGGAAAATTGTGCTCAAGTGCTAGAAGAAGAAGTCTATAAAATGTTTGGTATTACATCTTTGAATGATGAGCATGATTGCAATGTTGTTAGTATGAACTCCTTGAATATCCATAGTACTAATGATGATTGCACTAGTCATGATGAAAATATCTCTTATAAGCATGTCGATTTTTGTGGAGTGTATTGGGTTTGCAAGTACACACCAAATAGGGAAAATAGATATTGCAAGAGGCATAAGCATTTAGAAACTAAATTGTTGCAAGAAAGTCTTGATGTTTGTGCTGAAAAACTCAATATTTTTCACGATCCTTGTGAACTTTGCAATGAACATGGTCATTTAAATCTCCAATGCAAATTGTTTCATGATCGAATTGTGTCCAAAAATTGTGATGACTTGATTTCCCTTGCACATCATAATGAACTTAGTTTGCTTTTGGGTTATGAAGAATTGAAACGTGCAACTAAGAATATTCCAGAATTTGCCCTTAAGAGATTTCTTGATTTTGATCTAGAGAAGATTTATTTGTATTGTGCGGTGAATTGCATTGAAAATCCTTATATTACCAATTACCTAAAGAAAAGAAAGAAAATAGAAGATGAAGAGAATACTAATGAAAGGGAAGAGACTTCCCAATATCCTCCTATTATTTCTTATGATGAATCAGGTAACGAGGAGGAGCTTTCTATTCAACCAATCTCATCAATAAGGAGCTCAAAGAAGAGGGTTGAACCCACACATGATGTGAAGAAAAAAGAAAAAACGGAGAAGCAAAGGTAAAAAGGTATCCCTCCCAAATGATGTTGCTCCTACTACTCATTGTGATGATGATAATTGCTATACTATTGGTGTTATCCATACTATTAATGATGAGAGTGATTATGCTTATGATATGAAAAGGCCCAAGCTTGGGGATGCTATGTTTGATGAGGATGACATATTTGAGAATATATTTGCTGAAATTAATGTTTGTCCCAAGCTTGGGGATGCTACGTTTAATGAAGATGATATTTTTAGCCTCCCAAGTTTTGATATGCAAAGTTGTTATGATGATAGCATGCCTCTTACCTATGATGATTATATTGATGAAAGTGGGTTTGGAAGAGTGTCAACTTTAGGAAGTAATGATCCCACTATTTTGGAGGATGTTGAATCTTATTGTGATGAATATGAAAGTGGATTTGGAAGAGTGTCAACTTAATTTTCATGATTCCACTATCTTGGAAGAGGTTTCAATCGATTATGATGAGAACAAAGTTGCTACTTATGATGATTATTGTGATGAAACTTATGCTATAAAAAGTAGTGATGATTATATTTATAAAACTTGTCATGATTATGATTACCCTTTTTCTGAACTTACTCTTTCAATGTGGAAACAATTTATAGTATTCAAGTCTCTTATGATACTCCCACTATTCCGAATGAGAAGAATTTTTCTTATATGGAGAGTAATAAATTTTCTATGCTTGTAGATCATGAAAATAATGCTTTGTGTGCTGGTTATATTGTCGAATTCATTCATGATGCTACTGAAAATTATTATGAGGGAGGAACATATGCTTGTAGGAATTGCAATAATATCAAGTTTCCTCTCTATGTGCTTAAAGTTTTGAAGTTGTGCTTGTTTAGCCTTCCTATGCTAGTTGATTATTGTTCCAATAAATTGTTTGCTCACAAAATCCCTATGCATAGGAAGTGGTTTAGGCTTAAATGTGCTAGTCATATGCTTCATGATGCTCCCGTTATGTTTCAATTCTTATCTTTTCTGTGAGCATCATTGTCATCATCCTGCCTAGCTAGAAAGGCATTAAAGAAAAGTGTGTGTTGGGAGACAACCCAATATTTACCCTTACTGTTTTAGTGTGTCAACATGATTATGCTACTGTAGTAATCATGTTTTATAGCTTTTGTTTCAATAAAGTGCTAAGTAAGACCTTTAGGATAGCTTACGGTGATAGTTGTTATGATCCTGCTGAAAATCAGAAACTCTTGCGCCCAGTAAATTAGTTTTTATAATTCACAGAAACGTGATTTTGATTTGATTATTTTTGCTCTGGATTGGTACACAAATTTCTTATGACTTCCTAATTTGGTAGGATTTTTGGAGTTCCATAAGTATACGTTTGATACAGATTACTACAGACTGTTCTGTTTTTGACAGTTTTTATTGTGTTGTTTGCTTATTTTGATGAATCTATGAGTAGTATCGGAGGGTATGAACCATAGAGAACTTAGAATACAGTAGATATTACACCAATATGAATTTAGAATGAGTTCACAACAGTACCTGAGTGGTGGTTTTATTTTCTTATACTAACGGAGCTTACGAGTTTTCTATTGAGTTTTTTGTTGTGAAGTTTTCAAGTTTCGGGTAAAGATTCGATGGACTATGAAATAAGGAGTGGTAAGAGCCTAAGCTTGGGGATGCCCAAGGCACCCCAAGGTACTATTCAAGGACAACCAAGAGCCTAAGCTTGGGGATGCCTTGGATGGCATCCCCTCTTTCGTCTTCGTTCATCGGTAACTTTACTTGGAGCTATATTTTTATTCACCACATGATATGTGTTTTGCTTGGAGCATAATTTTATTTTGTTAGTATTTTCTTGATGTTATTTATAATAATGTTTTGCATCTATATTTTCAGTAAAAATGTCAAGGATAGCCTTTACCATGCTTATTTTGCTAGTATACATGTTGCTGTTTGAAAACAGAAAGTTTACCGCTGTCGCAAAAATTCCCTAGAAAAGTCAGAGAATGATATAATGTTGAAACTTTTTGCATATTGAGCTCTGATAAATCTTATACAGCGTAGTATTTTTCTCATAATTTTTGGAGTTAGGGAAGTATGATGAATCTTGCATTCTTTACAGACTATACTGTTTTGGCAGATTGCTGTTATGTTTACATTGTTTGCATATGTTTGCTTGTTTAATGATTCTATTTGAGGATAGGAGTATTAAATTTGCAGAGACATTTAGTATGCAATGTTGAATAATAATTTTAGTGATTTGTTACAGTAGAAAATGATAAGGCTTTTGCATTGGTTTATACTAACTTATCTCACGAGTTCTTGTTGAGTTTGGTGTGGATGAAGCTTTCAAGATTTAGGAAACCGAGGTATAAAAGGAATTAAGGAGACACAAAATCTCAAGCTTGGGGATGCCCAAGGCACCCCAAGATAATATTTCAAGAAGTCTCAAGCATGCAAGCTTGGGGGTGCCCCAGTAGGCATCCCACCTTTCTTCTTCAACAATTATCAGTTAGTATCGGCCGAGCCTAAGTTTTTGCTTCATCACATGAGTTGTGCTATCCTTGCAATGTTGTTTTATTTTGTTTTGCTTGATGTTTGAATAAAATACCAAGATCTGAAATTCTTAAATGAGAGAGAGTCTTCACATAGTTACATAATTATTTAACTACTCATTGATCTTCACTTATATCTTTTTGGAGTAGTTTATCATTTACTCGTGTGCTTCACTTATATCCTATGAGTAAATGGTTGAATGAGTTGAATGTCATAAATCTGAAATTATATATGTTTCATATGCTTACCCCGTTGGGATTAATGACTTCACATCTAAGAAGTAGAGGTAGTAAAATTTATTGAAGGTTAGCAAGCATTGTATTGGTCACTTGAACAATTCATGAAAGAATATTGAAGGAAGAGAAATTTCACATATAAATATACTATCTTAGACATCTTCTATGATTGTGAGCCCCATTAGTTATTTTCAAACCTGAGCAAATTAGTTGAAGTTGGAC
Source organism: Triticum aestivum (assembly GCF_018294505.1). Lineage (NCBI taxonomy): Eukaryota > Viridiplantae > Streptophyta > Magnoliopsida > Poales > Poaceae > Triticum > Triticum aestivum. Next base: position 128,496,663 of record NC_057804.1, on the reverse strand, counting down.
AAGGAAGACAACGTAATGAGTTATGCTTGGGTGTATTTGTATAGAAGTTATATTGTTATAGATCATCCAACATGTGGTGGTTGCTTTTTAGAATCCTTTGCTAGCCAAAATCTCTGTACTAAGCGGGAATACTGCTTGTGCATCCAAATTCCTTGAGCCAAGTTTCTTCCATGAGTGTCCACCATACCTACCTATATGCGGTATTTACTTGCCGTTCCAAGTAAATTTGCATGTGCCAAACTCTAAACCTTCAAATAATAATCTGTTTTGTATGCCCGAATCGGTCATGTAGCGACTAGGGGTTGTTAGTATCTTCCATGCTATGTGGGTTATTTTCAAGATGAGTGGACTCCGCTCATCATTCATAAGAAAAATGGCTGGTAACTGGGATGCCCAGTCCCATGATCAAAAGATCAAAATCAAATCAAAAGTAATTGCAAACAAAACTCCCCCAGGATTGATGTTAGTTGGAGGCACCTATTGTCTCGGGCAAGCCATGGATTGATGATTGTTGGTGGAGGGGGAGTAAAAACTTTACCATTCTGTTTGGGAACCGCCTATAATGTATGTAGTATGGAAGATATTGGGAACTCTTGGTTGTTATGTTGACAATGAAAGAATACCTCTCAAAATTATTTATCTCTATTTCAAAAACGAGCTCTGCCACCTTTGCAAATCCCTTCTTCCCTCTGCGAAGGGCCCATCTTTTACTTTTATGCAAGAGTCAGTAGTATTCCTTCTCATTCCTACCTACTCTTTAGTTGGCAAGCATCATGTGTTGGGGAAAGATCTAAGCATATATGGCCATGCAAATATATTTGATCATGAATTATTATTGTTGACAATTATCTATATGATAAGTGAGTTGGGAGGCGAAACACTAAGCCCCTATTTTTCTCTGTGTTAGATGGATGCTATTTGTTCTAAGAATATGCTTTGAGTGGTAGCAATCATGGAAGACTATATGATAGTTGAGTATGTGGAGTTTGCTAAATCAAAGCTCTGACATAGACCCTTCCTGAAAATAAGATGAATTGTAATTGTTTGATGACTGAGAATGAAGTTTGCTAGTTTTCAAGAAAGTTTATGGTCTATGCTTTAACATGTGAATAGCTTGTTATTTGATCTTGAGAAGTTTTATGAGATGAACTACTGTTATGACATATAATCATGCTAGAAAAGGTGATTGAAATTATCATTGATCAAACTTGTGCACCTGCTAGCATTCACACTTCATAAATTCTTTCTTTTATCATTTATCTACTCGAGGACGAGCAGGAATTAAGCTTGGGGATGCTGATACGTCTCCAACATATCTATAATTTATGAAGCATTCATGCTATTATCTTATCTATTTTGGATGTTTATGGGCTTTACTAAGCACTTTTATATTATTTTTGGGACTAACCTATTAACCGGAGGCCCAACCCATATTGTTGTTTTCTTGCCTATTTCGGTGTTTCGAAGAAACGGAATATCAAACGGAGTCCAAACGAAATGAAACTTTCGGGAGCGTGATTTTTGGAACAAACGTGATCCAGGAGACGTGGAGCTGAAGTCAGGGAAGCTTCGAGGAGGCCACGAGGAAGGGGGCGCGCCCTCCACCATCATGGGCCCCTCATGGCTCCCCTCATCGACTTCTTTCGCCTATATGTCTCCATATACCCTAAAAACATCGGGGACAACAATAGATCGGGAGTTCCGCCGCCGGAAACCTCTGTAGCCACCAAAAACCTCTCGGGAGCCCGTTCCGGCACCCTGCCGGAGGGGGATCCCTCGCCGTTGGCCATCTTCATCATCCCAGTGCTCTCCATGACGAGGAGGGAGTAGTTCACCCTCGGGGCTGAGGGTATGTACCAGTAGCTATGTGTTTGATCTCTCTCTCTCGTGTTCTTGACTTCGCACGATCTTGATGTATCGCGAGCTTTGCTATTATAGTTGGATCTTATGATGTTTCTCCCCCTCTCCTCTCTTGTAATGGATTGAGTTTTCCCTTTGAAGTTATCTTGTCGGATTGAGTCTTTAAGGATTTGAGAACACTTGATGTATGTCTTGCCGTGTTTATCTGTGGTGACAATGGGATATTCATGTGATCTACTTGATGTATGTTTTGGTGATCAACTTGCGGGTTCAATGAATCTATGCATAGGGGTTAGCACACGTTTTCGTCTTGACTCTCCGATAAAAACTTTGGGGCACTCTTTGAAGTACTTTCTGTTGGTTGAATAGATGAATCTGAGATTCTGTGATGCATATCGTATAATCATACCCACGGATACTTGAGGTGACAATCAAGTATCTAGGTGACATTAGGGTTTTGGTTGATTTGTGTCTTAAGGTGTTATTCTAGTACGAACTCTATGATAGATTGAATGGAAAGAATAGCTTCATGTTATTTTACTATGGGCTCTTGAATAGATAGAACAGAAAGGATAACTTTGAGGTCGTTTCGTACCCTACCATAATCTCTTTGTTTGTTCTCCGCTATTAGTGTCTTTGGAGTGACTCTTTGTTGCATGTTGAGGGATAGTTATATGATCCAATTATGTTATTATTGTTGAGAGAACTTGCACTAGTGAAAGTATAAACCCTAGGCCTTGTTTCCTACCATTGCAATACCGTTTACGCTCACTTTTATCATTAGTTACCTTGCTGTTTTTATATTTTCAGATTACAAAAACCTATCTACCATCCATATTGCACTTGTATCACCATCTCTTCGCTGAACTAGTGCACCTACACAATTTACCATTGTATTGGGTGTGTTGGGTACACAAGAGACTCTTTGTTATTTGGTTGTAGGGTTGTTTGAGAGAGACCATCTTCATCCTACGCCTCCCACGGATTGATAAACCTTAGGTCATCCACTTGAGGGAAATTTGCTACTTTCTTACAAACCTCTGCACTTGAAGGCCCAACAACGTCTACAAGAAGAAGGTTGTGTAGTATACATCAGTAGCATTAGTAATGGTGACAGTAACTGTAGTTGTTTTGTAGTGGTTGTAACAGCGGCGGCAACAGTAGTAACTTTGCAAAGATCAATATGAGAAAAGCATAGGCATTGGATCAGCGAAGGATATTTGTGTTGGATGACATTCATCATGTAAGAGTCACAACCTAGAGCGATACACAATAGCTCCAATTCATCAATATAATGTAGACATGTATTTTGTATATAGTCATACGTGCTTATAGTAAGAACTTGCATAACATCTTTTGTCCTACCCTCCCATGGTTGCGGGGTCCATAAGGAAATCTAAGGGATATTAAAGCCTCCTTTTAATAGAGAACCAGAACAAAGCATTAACACTCAATGCATACATGAACTCCTCATACCACGGTCATCACTGGAGTGAACCCCAATTATTATCACCTTTGGGTCTGCGGATCATAACACATAATAGGTGCATACAACTTGCAAGATAGGATCCAAAACACACTTATATTCATGAAAACATAATATGTTCCAATCTCAAATTATGGCACTCGGGCCCTAGTGACAGGCATTAAGCATAGCAAAGTCATAGCAACATGAGTCTCAGAACATAGTGGGTACTAGGGATTAAGCCCTAACAAATTGACTCACTACATGATAAATCTCATCCAACTCCATCACCGTCTAGCAAGTATACGAAGTAATTACTCACTCCCGGCAGTTAACATCATGGAATTGTTGATAAAGAAGGGTTGGTAATGATGATGGTGATGAACCCCCCTCCCTGGAGCCCCGACCGGACTCCAGAACAGCCCTCCCAATGAAGAATAGGAGGTGGCGGTCGGTCCATATCGTAAAAAGTCATGAAACTTCTCTTATTTTTTTTCTTGGGAAAACAAAATTTATAGGCTTGGATAGGTCAGACGACCGCCTGTGGGACCCACAAGGCATCAGGGCGCGCCCTAGGGGGTAGGCGTGCCCTGTTGCCTTGTGAGCAACTCATGGCCCCCCTCCGATGGATCTTCATTCCAGTATTTTTTTATTTATTCACTAAAAAATCTCCAAAAAAGTTTAGTCCAATTCCAAGAACTTTTATATCTACACAAAAACAACACCATGACAGTTCTATTGAAAACAATGTTACTACTTGTGAGCTGCATTGGGATTTCCGCGAAGAGGAGATGATGATGTAGTACAGTAGAGATAAGTATTTCCCTTAGTTGTGAAACCAAGATTATCAATCCAGTAGGAGAACCAAGCAACGACTCGTGAACAACACCTGCACACAAACAACAAATACTTGCAACCCAACGCGAACAAGGGGTTGTCAGTCCCTTGACGGTTTACGAGCAAGATTAAATTGTATAGTTTTTGATAGATAGATCAGACAAAATACAAAATAAAATAAATAAGAGAGAAAATTAAAACCATGAGAGGAGCACAATGGCAAAAAATATTCAGAATTTTGAATGTCCGGTTCGTTTAAAAATTTAAAACCCAGAACAGTTTACAAACAATGGCCAATACATCTCCTAGAACTGTCGGAAAATCCTACTAGATGACCCCAACACATTTGTGAGGGAATGACCCTAGCGCCTTGAAGCGACCACATGACACAATTACACAGCATGGTACCCCTGGTCAGTGATTACAGAATAGCAAAATTATGAACCCAGAAGATCTTCCATTATTTGGTCGGATGAATTAGCATTGGCTAACGAAGACTCCTTCAAGTTGGTGAGTTGAAACCGAATAGAGCACTGCAATTAGCTTTTCCTATTTCATGCCTCTAGCGTAAGCGTGAAATAGTAGCCATTTTCAGAATTGGATTTATCACACATCCAGTGTCATCTGTCTTCATGCAGCCCGTAGGGAAGGAAGGCATATGGGAAAGTGTTTTAGTTCGCCCAGGCATGAAGCTTGCATGATGAACAAATTGTCCTCAATTGCGCGTATCTCATTTCTTCATGCGCGAGGCACTTGTTTTCTTCTTGGACAAGGACCACGCTAGACAAGATATTGAATTTTGAACGATATTCACAAGAATTTTATGGATGTGACATTCAATTGGCTTACTTGGAAAGAACCTAAGCATTATATAAATTCAAAATATTTTCCAAATTCATGATCATTTTTTCAAATTTTTGAATATTTTTTAAAATTCATGAAGATGTTAAAGTTTTATGAGTTTGAAAAAAATTGTAAACATTTTAAAAATAAGTGTAGATTATGCAAAAAATTTGATTCTTTTTAATCCATGAACTCGTTTTCGTTGCACGAGTTTAAAAATATTAAAGATTCTGAATGGTCTTAAAAGCACGAGCAGCGAAGCAAAAGGCAAACCGGAAATAAAAGAAGCAAGAATGGGACCAGACATCGAGAGGGAGTTGGTGCTACTGGTTCGTGGCCCATGAGTTAATAGGGGCGAATGGCCCAGTAAAATATGAAATAGGAGGTTCCCTCCAATATGGGAGTCCTCGGGTACTGCGGGGATACCCACATATCGCAGGGCGCTGCTATACCTCGCTTCTGGCGAGACCGGGTGAAGCCACGTCTTAATGTAGGAGCGAGATGGCTGACCCGGGTTTTTATTTTCTGTTTTTGTTTTTTAGGTTCTTTGTTTTTGTTTTTTTTTCTTTTTTACTTTTGTTTACACTTCCAAAAATTCTAAATAAATATATTACAAAAATGTGTAAAGCATTTGAAAACAATGTTAACTAGACATTTCAAAAGTGTTAAATGTGTATACAGAAAATGTTTCTTAAGTATACCAAAAATGTATACAAAAAAATACAATGTGTGTGAAGAAGTTGGTCATGTATATCAAAAATATTAATAAAGCATTTGAAAAACAATCTTGTATTTGAAAAATGTTAATCTAGCATCCGTAACATGTTAAATGTGTATAAAGTTCAATGTGAATTGTACCCAACAGACTGTGGTCTTTGTTAAATAAAGTTCAATGGTGTTGCTACCTCAGTTCAGCCGGCCCAACTAGCTGCATCTTTCGGGTTCTGAGAAGGTTCTACCGGTTATCTATTTTTTTTCCTTTTTCCTTTTCCCATTTTATACTTTTATTTTCAATTTACCTTTAGTTTTGTAAAATTGTGACCATTTTTAAAGAACTTGAACATTTTTTAAATTCGGGAAATTGTTTGCAATTCGTAAATAATTTATGAAATCAGAGGATGTTTTGGAAATCATGAACATTTCTCAAATTTGACCAATATTTTTAAATCCAAGAATTTTTTATATTTATTTAAAATCCCTGAAATTTTTTGTTATACGTGAATTTTTTTAATTTAATGAATATTTTTTGAACTACCGCCCTACGCAAGAAATAGGAGCCCCCTGCAATAGACCACCTGTAGTGGGCAATACACCATGTCCGCCCATGCCTTTGAGATATTTGGATACCAAAAGTTGGCATCAAACCAATTATGCTTTAAGTCGCAACTGTATGGTCATTAGAAGGTAATTTTTTATGGAATTTCTTCGCTCATAAAAATAAATAAAATTTTGAGTATTGTAGAAATAGTGTTTTTATAAATACGTTCATGTATCCTCAAACTATGTTCATGAAATTTAGTTTCAGAAGATGTTCATTTGATTTAAAATGTGTTTACCTATTTTGAGAAACTGTTCATGCATTTCTAATAATATTGCTGGTGTATTTAAAAGATATTCAAGGGAATTTGCAAAAAGTTCATGTATTTTTACAACATAGTTCTTGTATTTTGAAAATATGCTCATAAAATAAAAAAAGTATTCATATTTTAAAAGTGGTAATTTGAATTTTAAATACGTTAATTTTTTAATGACAAATAATAATGCATTTTAAAGAAAAATTGTCATGTCATGTAGAAAGAATGTTCTTGCAATTTGAAAAAGTGTACACGTAATTTAGAATTATTCCTGTGTTTTTATGAATTATGCGCATGTTGCTAGAGAATGTTTATGTAAGTCATAATGTATTTTTTTTGTTCAAAAGTATCTATACACAAAAGTGCTATCTAATCAGTCTTTGGCAACAAAATCCTTTCCACTTTAGGGAAGAGGTGGATGCCCTGTCAAGCTTGTCAAACCAATCGATTTGCTCAAATTTTGCTTTGTTTTATGCGAAAGTGCTATGCAATCAATCTTTGCGGTGCACTTGGTACAAAGATGTAACGCCAGGATTAGGTGATCTTCATGAAGTGACAGAAGGGTCTGACTATACAGAAAGTATGAATCTCCATTAGGTTATATCACCATGTTGTTATTTCGCAAAATAAAAAAAATAAAAAAAATCACCATGTTGTTTTGTCTCTTCACGCTGATGCTGACTCCATATGACACGAGAAATACAAAGATTTTTCTTCTTGCGGGGAGGGATACATGAATTAACACTGACTCTAGATTTTGGGCACGCCTCGTGTAATTAATAAATTTTTGATTTGGGGAGCAGATTAGTGTGGAACAAAATTCGTTGTAGGCATGAACTCAAGTATATACTTCCCGCAACCACGTGACACATGTTGTAAGCAATCCAGTACAAACAATGACACTATTAGAGCAAATTTTGAGATGGATGGGCCACAAAAGTTTCGTGAGGACTTGCATAATAAAGTGAAATTACAAATACAGGGCGCCGGTAGAATTGAAACACACACCGACACACGACACACACCGACGCATGAGGTGTGGGAGCCACTGCATGAACAGCAACCCCACTTATTCAGGCACGCGGAAGCTTAGCACGCAGAGAAAATCACGCACGGGCGAGCACGAGACCGGGCCCGCGTCCCAGCCTCTCTCACTTTATGGAACACACGTAACGTAAGCACACGCACGGCCGGCGGCGAGGCCGGCCACCGCACGTCAACGACGATCTAGCCGAAGTGGTGGTGCTTCTTCTCGCCGCTGGCCTCCTTGGCCTCCTTGTGGTCCTGCTTCTTCTCGTGGTGCTCGTGGAAGACGAAGCCGCCGGCGCCGACGGCTGCGGCGGCGGCCACCTCCTCCTCGATCTTGTGCTTGTGCGCGTGCTCCGGGTCCTTCTTCGCCTCGTGCTTCTCGTACTGCACGTAGACACGCAGTCCATTAGCCAAGCCCGACAAGAGCTATATATGCGTATGGTAATTACGACTCCACTAGTTATGATGAGAGAGAGCGTACGAGGGCGAAGGCTCCGGCGGCGGCGGCGCCCATCTCGCCGAGGTGCTCCTTGTGCTTGTGGTGCTTCTCCTCCTTGGTGATCCGCTCGTACTCGCCCTCGTTGCCGGTGGCGGTCACCACCGTCTCGGTCGAGTACCCGTACATGTCGACGCCGCCGTCAGCGGCGGGCTGGAAGTCCTCGCCCTCCTTCTTGTGGTGGAACAGGTGGTGGTGGTGCTTCTCCTCCGCCATGGCTGGCTGATCGATTAGCTAGCTAGCACTTGTGTGTGTGTATGTGACAGTAGGACAGCTGCTTATCTGCTTGGTTGTGTAGGTTTCCTACTGCCCGGGTTTTATAGGCTGAGGCCACTGTTAGAAACTTAGAATGGACGGTGGAACTAACCGTTCCGTTCCACGGGTTATGGATACCGGATCCATTAAATATCCGTATGCATACAATTGTGGTCTACCCATGGACGTGTCCCGGAGCCAAGAACAGGACAGGGTCAGGGGGCCACGTTATGATGGACAACGGTGCAGCGCCCCACCACTTTCTTGGCACTTGGCAGAGTTGCAGCTTGGGTTAGCTCCCATGTGAGTAACAAAAGTTTAGAAAAGTGTCGGCATACACGGATTGGCTGACGGTGATATGGCAGCACGCACGCCTTTCCCTGCTCACCGTGTCCACTATCCAGCAACCTGTACTCATACGCACTTACGTGTGCGCAGTATTACTGAAAACACAATAGCTGCAGGTCAATCGTCTGAAAACATTATTTGGGTGTGTTGAAAACACATCGCTCGTGTTGTCCCCCGCGGTCGACCCGGACGAAACCCTAGCCGCCAGAAGAACTCCCCCTCCCCGACATCCCTCTCCCCTCGCCGCTGCCGGCAAGCACCGTCGGGCAAAGCCCGCGCGGTGTCGGCGGCGGCGGGGTCTTCAATTTTTTTCCCTCCCGCAAGGTCTGGGCGCTGCGGGGTCGCTCAGCGGAGGAGAGGCGTGGGGCACGGCCGGTGCGTTCAGCAAGCGCTAGCGGGCTCGACGGGCGCATGGTCTAGTGTGTGCGGAGAAGGGATGTGCGGCGTCGGTGCGCTGCAGAGCCGGTCCGCGGCGGGCGCGGTGCTCGCGCACTGGTGGTCGCGGTAGGACGCGGGCGGGCAGAGGCCAGAGACGCGACGGCGCGATGCGGTTTGGCCCAGGCTAGGCAGTGGGTGTGCGTGGTGCACATGCGCTGCTCCCGGCGAGGTTCCGCAGTGTGCGAGGCGCGGGATGCGCACGGACGGCGCCCCCAACGCGGATCTGCTGGGTGGCGGCCTTGTAGGCTCCATGGTGCCTGGGAGTTGCTGGCGTCCGGCGGCCATGTGGGCGGGTGGTCGGTTGCTGAGGTCTATGTGTCGAGCGAGGGGCTGATCTGCGCGAGGAGTGTTGGCGACGCGGCGGTGAGCGACACAACGGTGAGTGGCTTGCAGTGACAGGGCCCGATCTGGGCTATGTCGGGCATGCGGCCAGATCATCGCTGTCGGCGACGCTGGGATGGTGGAGGAAATAGCGGTGGTGCCGCTGGATGTTTGGTGGGATCCTCCTTGTAGCATGTCCACGTCCGGCTCCTTGGAGCAGGAGCGCCGTCCAGCCCGTTGGTGCCAGAGGAGGCTCAAGCAGACCAGCTTCCAGCATAGGTGTCCGGCCATGCGCCTGGCGGTGCGGACCGTTAGTTTGGCTTGGTTCTCGCCTAGTTTCGGCGAGCGGCGGTGCGGACCGGTCAGTCTTGGTTCGACCTCGACTTTTCCTGTGCGCTGCGGTGCGAATTCTCGTCCAGATCTGCGCACAGAAGTAGAGGTTGGCCAAAACCGACTTGGTTTCGCCAAGGTCCTGCGTGCGGCTATGCGGACCGTCCAGGTTAGCGTGTGATCGCCTAGTTCTGCATGCGACGGTGATATTTCAAGTGGGAGAGATGAAAACGAGAGGCAAAGGCAAATAAAATAAATGCAAGGAGATGCAAGTTTATGCGCATGTACTTGATAGATGTTGATGATGTTTCCCCGGCAACGGCACTAGAAATTCTTCCTGCTACTTGTGAACTGCGTTTGGATTTCTCCGAAGAGGAGAGGATGATGTAGTACAATAGAGATAAGTATTTCCCTCAGTTAAGAACCAAGGTTATCAATCCATTAGGAGAACCAAACAACACCTCGTTAGCAGCACCTCCACACAAACAACAAATCCTCTTCAAGAGTTGGGTGCAAGGGATCAATAGGAGGCACATAAGGACTTTGAATATAATTTCTCAAGTTAAATTCATCAAAGATACCAAACATTTCATTTTTCCAAGATTTATAGTACTCTCCATCAAGAATAGACACTCTACATCTAAGATTCCCCAAAGTAGACACATCAATCTTCCTTCAATGGTGATTAAACCAAAGCAATGGAGACCAACAATCTGATACCAATTGTAGGATGAAGAAGATAGGTCTAGAGGGGGTGAATAGACTCTTAACCAACAAAAGGTGCAGTTTTTAGTTTTCTTCAAACTTAGGCAGGTTTTGGAAAAAGTTAAGATACACCCAAAACTTCCTACACATGCATATCTAGAGATTGAGCAGCGGAAAGATACAACATGCAATTGTGCGGAAAGTAAAGGGATGGAGATGGAGGATCAAACGCAATGAAGACACGGTGATTTTTGGCGTGGTTTTGATAGGTGGTGCTTGATACGTCTCCAACGTATCTATAATTTATGAAGTATTCATGCTATTATATTATCTATTTTAGATGTTTAATGGGATTTACTATACACTTTTATATTATTTTTGGGACTAACCTATTAACCTAGAGCCCAGTGCCAGTTTCTGTTTTTTCCTTGTTTTTGAGTTTTACAGACAAGGAATACCAAACCGAGTCCAATTGACGTGCCAATTTTTGATGATTTTTTATGGACCAAAAGAATCCCCTAGAGTAAAAGAGTTGGGCCAGAAGAGTCCCGAGCTGTCCACGGGGGTGGGGGGCGCGCCCACCCCCACTGGGCGTGGGCCCCTATCTCGTGGACGACTCGGGCACCTACGCCAAAAAATCCTATAAATACATAAACCTCCAGAAAATAAGATAGATCGGGAGTTCCGCCGTCGCAAGCCTCTGTAGCCACCAAAAACCAATCGGGCCCTGTTCCGGCACCCTGCCGGAGGGGGGGTCCCTCACCGGTGGCCATCTTCATCATCCCGGCGCTCTCCATGACGAGGAGGGAGTAGTTCACCTTCGGGGCTGAGGGTATGTACCAGTAGCTATGTGTTTGATCTCTCTCTCTCTCTCTCTCTCTCTCTCTCTCGTGTTCTCTCTATGGCACGATCTTGATGTATCGCGAGCTTTGTTATTATAGTTGGATCTTATGATGTTTCTCCCCCCTCTACTCTCTTGTAATGGATTGAGTTTTTCCTTTGAAGTTATCTTATCAGATTGAGTCTTTAAGAATTTGAGAACACTTGATGTATGTCTTGTCGTGCTTATCTGTGGTGACAATGGGATATTCACGTGATCCACTTGATGTATGTTTTGGTGATCAACTTGCGGGTTCCGCCCATGAACCTATGCATAGGGGTTGGCACACGTTTTCGTCTTGACTCTCCGGTAGAAACTTTGGGGCACTCTTTGAAGTACTTTGTGTTGGTTGAATAGATGAATCTGAGATTGTGTGATGCATATCATATAATCATGCCCACGGATACTTGAGGTGACAATGGAGTATCTAGGTGACATTAGGGTTTTGATTGATTTGTGTCTTAAGGTGTTATTCTAGTATGAACTCTATGATAGATTGAACGGAAAGAATAGCTTCATGTTATTTTACTATGGACTCTTGAATAGATAGATCAAAAAGGATAGCTTTGAGGAGGTTTCGTATCCTACCATAATCTCTTCGTTTGTTCTCCGCTTTAGTGACTTTGGAGTGACTCTTTGTTGCATGTTGAGGGATAGTTATATGGTCCAATTATGCTATTATTGTTGAGAGAACTTGCACTAGTGAAAGTATGAACCTTAGGCCTTGTTTCCTACCATTTCAATACAGTTTACGTTCACTTTTATCGCTCGCTACCTTGCTGTTTTTATAATTTCAAATTACAAATACCTTTATCTACCATCCATATTGCACTTGTATCACCATCTCTTCGCCGAACTAGTGCACCTATACAATCTACCATTGTATTGGGTGTGTTGGGGACACAAGAGACTTTTTGTTATTTGGTTGCAGGGTTGTTTGAGAGAGACCATCTTCATCCTACGCCTCCTACGGATTGATAAACCTTAGGTCATCCACTTGAGGGAAATTTGCTACTGTCCTACAAACCTCTGCACTTGGAGGCCCAACAACGTCTACAAGAAGAAGGTTGTGTAGTAGACATCAGTGCTATCGTATGTTCATGTTGATGGATACTTCAACCCACGGAGGGTAACATCTGCGCGAGTCCATGGAGGGCTCCACCCATGAAGGGTCCATGAAGCAACCTTGTATATTCCACCATGGTTTATGTCCATGAAGAGCTAGCCTCACTCGGGTAGATCTTCACGAAGTAGGCGATGTCCATGCCCTTACAAATTCCTTGGTTCAACTCCACAATATCTTGGAGGCTCCCAAGTGACACCTAACCAATCTAGGAGACACCACTCTCCAAAAGGTAATGGACGGTGTTGTTGATGATGAACTCCTTACTCTTGTGTTTCAAATGATAGCCTCCTCAACACTCAGTCACTCTCTCATAGATTTTGCTTGGGTAGGAGAGGGATTGGAGTGGAAAGCAACTTGGGGAGGCTAGAAATCAAAGTTGAAATGGTTGGATTGGAATATCTTGATCTCAACATATGAGTAGGTAGTTCTCTCTCAGAAAATGAATGGTGGAAGTGTAGATTCGCTCTGATGGCTCTCTTAGAGAGTAGGTGGGGGTGGAGGGGTATTTATAGCCTTCACCCAAAATCCTACTATTACACACTTTTGATTCAACTCGGTGACACCAATCCGAAAACTCGGTGAGACCAACCTGTGTAAAAGATATGAATGTTGGACTTTTCGATGGGACCGAAGTGGAAATCTCGGACAGACCAAAATGCGATAACCTAGGCAGGACCTCGTTTCGGTAGTTCCGAATCAATCCAACTCAGTGATTCCTAAATGAACCAGTTGGCTTACAGAAACTTGGTCACAACAACTCGGTGAGACCGATTGCAATATCGGTGAAACCTAAATTCTAGGGTTTGGCTCTGATAGTGTATATGATCAACTCGGTGGGTCAGGGATAGATGTTTTCGATGGGACCGAGATGAAACTTTTGGGTCTGGACATATGTGGTTTGGAGAAACTGTTTGAGGTTTTTTGGAGCAATATCACTAAGCACTTGAGCAATTGAGTCATGATCAAAACCTCATCCCCTTTTAGTAGTATTAGCTTTCCTATGGACTCAATGTGATCTTGGATCACTTAACCAAAAATGTAGAGTCTTGAAGCTTTGTCAATCCATGTACTACATTTTGAAGGGATCCACATCCTCATGTCCTTGCCATGCCACAGTTGAAGTTTTCTGAAATATACTAGATAAAAGTATTAGTCCAACAAGATGTGTGTTGAAATGAAGTACCAAAACCACCAAGAAAGCAAGTGTGCTTTCAGCGCGTTGCCGATGAATCCAGGAGGAAGATGGTGTCGATTTCCACAAAGGCATGTGTGTAATTATTAATTTTTATAAGGATGACCTTGTAAGGGTTTGTCAGACTTTATTATATGGTCTTTGGCCTTCTTAAAAAAATGAATTTGAATTGCGTTTGAGTGCACCAAAAAGTAATCATATCCTTGTGAGCCACATACATATTTTTCCAAGGGATTACGTTGAACGGAATTCTTTTTGCAGTTCGGAGCAAAGCCACAATGCGAGAGAAAAATCTAATACCATGTACCAAACAAGCTAAGAATGGAAATTCGACGGTCATAGATGAATAGACCGAGCAAGTTCAAATTGGCGTAACATGAAACCTATTAGTGCAAAGACCCGTGGAGGGATATAAAAGTCCATAGACCGCGTAATCGACGTCAATGGGTAAAATCTCCTTGTGCTTTCGCCCCCACCCCTCAACAAAGGGTGTGATAAACAATTCACCGGGATAGAAATTGATGCAGTTAAGAAATACAACCTTCCAAATAAGAACTAGCCAATCCATGAGTATACTCGGTATTTACAAAAGTTGTCCCTCTAAACCAACCCCCTAAAATGAAATAAGCACAAGGAAAGAGCAATAGGCCGGACCATCCTACAAAAACAAAATGGTCCCTTCGTAACTAGTCATCCATTGTACTCCATTTTCTTCTTTACGAACTCTACAGAGGGCTATAAAATTTATATTGCCATTTCCATTTTAGTTACATTATTTTTATTAGTGTTACTAAAAAAGAAGAAGAAAATCTTCATTTTCTTCTTCTAAAATTGATATTAGCCGAGAGAAAATCAAATAGATATTATCTTTAGTGGGCATTTCCATATAGGACTTGTTATAATAAAACAGTAGAGTTGTATAAAGAACACCTTTTGTCAATTATATTTATCAAGAAAGCAAAAAAATGATTCTTATAAATCCACCAACTTGTGTTGTAACAGATCAGCTAAAACAATAACTAACTCAGGTTAGGCCCATATATGGATTATTATAGTGTATATGTCAGACATCATCTGAATGCGAATTAAAGTTACTTAAAAATAATCGAATAATGGATACGGCTATCTGTTATGGCAGAAGAAAAAATCGTTGCCTGTGGCTGAAGTAATCGTCAGCTATTGGAGGTGTGGGAAAATTGCAACGAATCTGATCTGTTGAATAATTAAAACAGCGTTTTTTAGAACAAAGTTGATTCAGTAGTGATCACGATGTCCAACGACTTCAAGCCTGGCCAACAGAGATATGCTCCATATTTACGTAGTGTGTGTGTGTGTGTTTTTGCGAGGAATATACATATATGTTCCCTTCGTTTCTTTTTCTGCGTATTAGATTTCTTCAAAGTCAAACTTGGTCAAACTTTAGAGAGTTTGACTTCGAATAGAACTAATACGCGGAGTAAAGAAAAATGGAGGGAGTAGTTTCCTGCATATACGGTTAGCTTTGAACGATTTTAGAAATATATATGAATAAAACCAAAATTAATAAAAGTTCAAAAACAAGTAATAAGGTTGAACGCTTGTACATGTGTTTTTTCTCAACTGAAAAATGCATCGGGGGTAGATTTATCCAAAAACAGATCACAGCATGATATTTGCCATTTACATCTCTGACTTTTCGGCGAAGATTTGTTCGATTCAAGACATGAGCAGAAATTGTCGGTCACTTGGATGACGAACACTAACGATATCCATAGATAGGCGGTCGCTACGACGGTGACTCTTCTCCTATATGTCATTATCAATATTAATTAATCAACCATAGTCAATAGTGTCATTGTTCT